>NC_134486.1:418670704-418713415 GCF_040206685.1 Ascaphus truei
CCGCGCTGGCGGGTACTGCTGCCAACATACCAGACTTGTGAAATGTAAACATGTCAGAGACAATCTTGGATGGCATGCAGCATCTGTAAAGGGCACCGCAGTCAGCCGGGGGTCTTCCATGTCCCCTGGGAATGGTGGACAGCCACGGGGGATTATTCCACCTGTGATATACAGGGCTGGGAAACTCCAGGGAGGGGTAGTCAGTATCACAAGTCGGAATGATTTATTCCAAAGAGCTTACAATCTAAATTTGGTGCCAGAGCATAAAGTGGCTTTCTCCCACCTGTTCGCCTGTATCCCTGTAAAACTATACAATATAAAAAGTATACGGATAAATAACAAGTCATATAGAGATCTAACTATATACCTGTGGGGATAACTCTGTCCATCAGGACAATGAGGTCACTGCTCGTCTCCTCCGCGGTAAATACAGAAACGCACAGGCTGCCACGTCTAGCACTGGGTGTGTGGGCCACGGATACACATGGGCCACCGACACACAACCACGTGAAAGGTTTTACAGGAAATAGTAGATTGGAATGATGTTGTCATTCTCGTGGTAAGTGAGTACAAGCTGAGTAGCTGTGGTGGAGAACAGACTGCGTGGTTAATGGGTATCGATGAGTATACAATAAGCAGTAGAGCATTTTTTAGCACGGCTAGTGAGTATTCAGTGACGAGTTAGTGCAGATAGAATGAATGAGAATGCACAGTGTTGTTTGTATCTGGTAACTATAGACTGGTCAGGATATAGAAAGGAGGCTCCGGGAGCAGGTTCCTTGTCCCCTGCTCTCTGCTACGCACCTTCTGTTATGTTCATGGGTAGAAGGAGTAACTCAGTATTAATGTCACTGCCTTGAGTTGGGGTGGAGGATGGCATAGCATGTCACCCTTATAAGGGGGACCTGTCCACTTCCTTTCCCTTTCCATACTGAAGTAATCAACATTACAGTATAGTAACCTACATGTATAGTATAAAGATGATTTCTCCCAATCCCAAGGGTCTCAACAACCCCCGCGAGCGCAGATCTGCTGGAGTACAAACGCCTGGAAGCGAAGGCCGTCTTTAGTCAAGGAACACCTTTCAGTATGAACTCAATGCCCAAATTCTTTGCTAAACAATCTTCCAAATAATTTCCTGCCTCGGGCGCTGTTAAAGAAAGGTGATGTTGCAATGTTGTTAAATAATATTACTGCCTTCTGCCGAGACAAGCAGCGAGCTGATGCTGAGGGGAGATACTGCTTGTTGGGAGGGAGAAGTGTAAGTACCCAAATAAAATGAGCAAATGTGTATGCTCCCAAAGCCAAAAGGAGCAGTTCTTTGGGTGCAGTCATTCCGGGGGGGGAGGGGGGGTAGGGGGGAGGATTTTAACACAGTCCTACGGTAAATCACAAAATAGATAGACCTAAATCTGATGTGTCAGACAACAAGGATATCTCTACCCCCAGGAACTCAAGAATACTCATTGAAGCTCATTACCCATGGAGACTGTGATGGCAGATACAATAGATTTGTTCCAAAAAAGGTTGGACATCTTTTTAGAAGGGGAAGGTATACAGGGATATACCAAATAAGTATACATGGGAAGGATGCTGACCCAGGGAGTTATACGATTGCCAATTCTTGGAGTCAGGAAGGAATTTATTTTTCCCCTTATAATAATAATAATAGCATGTTCTTGTATAGCGCTGCTAGTTTAACGTAGCGTGTGACAGAGACATTTTGCAGGCACAGGTGCCTGTCCCATGGAGCTTACAATCTATGGTTTTTGGTGCCTGAGGCACAGGGAGATACAGTGACTTGCCCAAGGTCACAAGGAGCCGACACCGGGAATTGAACCAGGCTCCCCTGCTTCAAACTCTCAGTGCCAGTCAGTGTCTTTACTCACTGAGCCGCTCCCTCTCCCACATGAGATATCATTGGATGATACGACACAGGGGTTGTGTGTTTGCCTTCCTCTGGATCAATATACTGTAAGTGCGGATATAGAATAAAGTATCTGTCGTCTAAATTTAACATAGGTTGAACTTGATGGACGCATGTCTTTTTTCAACCTCATCTACTATGTAACTATGTAACTATGTAAGCTATAAAATGAACCAGACTTCCTAGGTGGTGCTTGTTCCCCGGGGTGAGAGAGCACACCTTCTTCTCCCCGGTCCATGGATTGCACTCCTGTGTCAATGACTTTGTTGATTCAGATACCGTATGTTTCCATTGGTCACTCAGGCCCACATTCTCCAGATCACATGGTCAGACCATGCAATGATTACTTTACAAGTAGAAAAGGTTCTGCCTCAGAGTTCGCCCCCTTCATGGAGAGTCCGTAACGCGTTACTCTGTATTCCAGAGATCTGAGGCTGGATTCAGGAGGATTTCTTATCAGATTTCTCACTCAATCTTTCTCCAGATATTCCCTCCACTGTTATGTGGGAGGCCCATAAGCTGGCTCTCCCGGGAGTTTTAATTAGCCTTTCCAGTCACAGGAAAAGGTCTACACTCCAAAAAATGGTGAATGTGTTCTCAAGCTTGGAAAAGTGGGAGCAAAGACACAAGTCTGGAAGGGGCGGAAGTTCTAGATCATGGGTGTGCAATATATATCCCCCCTGACGGCTGTCTCCCCCTCCTCGCCACCTCCCCCGCCCCATTCTTACCTTGGCTCGGGTGTTTTGATGTTACAACGTCACGTTGCCATGGCAAATTGTATGGCGGGACCAGTCCGGCGGTGAGTTGTAGTGGCGGCGAACCGCAGGTAGCGCTTTGGTTGTGGCCAAGAGTCCCAGACCATCCTTTGACCCCTAACTTCAGGGTATGCTGAGGCAGGAGGTTTAGTAAACATCAATGCCAAGTAACTTGATAAATTGACGCATGGCAAAAATGTATTTCTTAGCATCGATGTAATGGCCCAACATCCATCCTGATACGTAGGGATATATGTCCCAATATATCCCGGCTGCGGAACTCCGAATTGCAGCAGATTGACAGATGTAGCGCAGCTCATTGTCTCCGGCACCATGGCGAGGTGAGGTCACGCGATGCGGCGGCGGCCCCGGCGCCGGAGTATTTACACTGTGGGTGGTCCAATCCGGAAGCATGGCCACTCTGCGCAGCGCAACACCGGCAGACGCTGTATCCGGAGACGCGGATGTTTGCTCAATCTGTACATCACAGTCTCCCCGCTCTAAAACCAGAGCATCAAACATATCAAAGAAATCACAACGAGAAAGCTGCGCACACAGCAAATGGAAAACACAAAGTGTCTCGGGAATTACGGGCAGCACATTCTGATGGACGGAGCATTGATTATGGCCAATTGGTAAGTTGCTAGAATATTTGGGCTGTATCTCTGCTACACGGGAAGGTTGAGACATTTTCTGGCTACATAAATCTCCTTTGTTATCATTTTTTTTTTCAATAAATCTTTTTTTTAGGGAAAAATGGGCCCGATTTAAGATTTACCATCAAAGGATTGAAACGTTTGGCTTTTGAATTGATCATATTATTGACTTGCTCTCTGGTGCCTAAGCCAATGTTACTAATTTGTCCCGTAAGACTAATACTGTGCCTGGGAGCGTGAAGGTGTTAATATCCTGTATGTGCAAATGCTAACACTAAATCAATTATGTTACAGATAAACAATGTGTCAGTGTGCAGGTAATGTGTTACTAAACCCTTCACAACATCTGATTACCCCAGGCCAAGAATTCAATTGATACCTCAAGCAGTCACCTCTTTGGATAATCATTTACTAGCTGTCCCGACTGAAGCTGTGTGACAAAGTGACGGGGACAGAAAGCAGCTACAGTTCCACCCTACTACAGTACCATAAAGAAGAAGGTGTCTGTTTCCTGTCGGGATTATCTTTCCTGTGACTCATGTCACACAGTGTTGTAAAGTGACAAAGAGTAGATTGTTGAGTATGTCCCCCATACTGCAGGGTGACACAGGGACATGCTGAGCCATATACACTGCTTCTCCTACCACAGGTTGACAGTGACACAGAGAGGGGACCTAAGACACACTGTGACAGAATGGCAGAGAGATAGAAGCCACCAATGGCACACAATCAGTTTCTCCCAACACAAGGTAATATAGTGACATGGTGACATCTCAGGAGGTCACAAATATCAATGTAATTTATTCAAGAACAGTCCACCCTACCAACCTCAAAAAATACCCTATGTAAGTAAAAAAATATTTTTACCACAACTACTGACCGGTCCAATTTTTTTATGCTGTGTGGCATCCCTTCCCTGTTCTCCCGTTTGATTGGATGGTGCTGTGTGTCATCCCTTCCCTGTTCTCCCGTTTGATTGGATGGTGCTGTGTGGCATCCCTTCCCTGTCCTCCCGTTTGATTGGATGGTGCTGTGTGGCATCCCTTCCCTGTGCTCCCGTTTGATTGGATGGTGCAGTCGCATCCCTTCCCTGTCCTCCCGTTTGATTGGATGGTGCTGTGTGGCATCCCTTCCCTGTCCTCCCGTTTGATTGGATGGTGCTGTGTGGCATCCCTTCCCTGTTCTCCCGTTTGATTGGATGGTGCTGTGTGGCATCCCTTCCCTGTGCTCCCGTTTGATTGGATGGTGCAGTCGCATCCCTTCCCTGTCCTCCCGTTTGATTGGATGGTGCTGTGTGGCATCCCTTCCCTGTCCTCCCGTTTGATTGGATGGTGCTGTGTTGCATCCCTTCCCTGTTCTCCCGTTTGATTGGATGGTGCTGTGTTGCATCCCTTCCCTGTCCTCCCGTTTGATTGGATGGTGCTGTGTGGCATCCCTTCCCTGTCCTCCCGTTTGATTGGATGGTGCTGTGTGGCATCCCTTCCCTGTCCTCCCGTTTGATTGGATGGTGCTGTGTGGCACCCCTTCCCTGTCCTCCCGTTTGATTGGATGGTGCTGTCGCATCCCTTCCCTGTTCTCCCGTTTGATTGGATGGTGCTGTGTGGCATCCCTTCCCTGTTCTCCCGTTTGATTGGATGGTGCTGTGTGTCATCCCTTCCCTGTTCTCCCGTTTGATTGGATGGTGCTGTGTGGCATCCCTTCCCTGTCCTCCCGTTTGATTGGATGGTGCTGTGTGGCATCCCTTCCCTGTGCTCCCGTTTGATTGGATGGTGCAGTCGCATCCCTTCCCTGTCCTCCCGTTTGATTGGATGGTGCTGTGTGGCATCCCTTCCCTGTCCTCCCGTTTGATTGGATGGTGCTGTGTGGCATCCCTTCCCTGTTCTCCCGTTTGATTGGATGGTGCTGTCGCATCCCTTCCCTGTTCTCCCGTTTGATTGGATGGTGCTGTGTTGCATCCCTTCCCTGTCCTCCCGTTTGATTGGATGGTGCTGTGTGGCATCCCTTCCCTGTCCTCCCGTTTGATTGGATGGTGCTGTGTGGCATCCCTTCCCTGTCCTCCCGTTTGATTGGATGGTGCTGTGTGGCACCCCTTCCCTGTCCTCCCGTTTGATTGGATGGTGCTGTCGCATCCCTTCCCTGTTCTCCCGTTTGATTGGATGGTGCTGTGTGGCATCCCTTCCCTGTTCTCCCGTTTGATTGGATGGTGCTGTCGCATCCCTTCCCTGTTTTTTGGAATTATTCAGAGAATTAAAATGTCGTCCACTTTTTTTCTGATTATTTTTTACTTTTCTAATGCTATTCGGGACTATTTTGTAATACTTTTGGGACTTTTGTCATTACATTTTATATCTATTTCAGTTTTGATGGTTGGGGTTATTACAGTCTTTCCCCATGCACAATGTACTTTCTTTTATATATAATATATATAATTCCAAAAAACAGGGAAGGGATGCAACACAACACCATCCAATCAAACGGGAGAACAGGGAAGGGATGCGACAGCACCATCCAATCAAACGGGAGAACAGGGAATGGATGCAACACAGCACCATCCAATCAAACGGGAGAACAGGGAAGGGATGCAACACAGCACCATCCAATCAAACGGGAGAACAGGGAAGGGATGCCACACAGCACCATCCAATCAAACGGGAGAACAGGGAAGGGATGACACACAGCACCATCCAATCAAACGGGAGAACAGGGAAGGGATGCAACACAGCACCATCCAATAAAACGGGAGAACAGGGAAGGGATGACACACAGCACCATCCAATCAAACGGGAGAACAGGGAAGGGATGACACACAGCACCATCCAATCAAACGGGAGAACAGGGAAGGGATGAAACACAGCACCATCCAATCAAACAGGAGAACAGGGAATGGATGCCACACAGCACCATCCAATCAAACGGGAGAACATGGAAGGGATGACACACAGCACCATCCAATCAAACGGGAGAACAGGGAAGGTATACAGCGTCGCAGCACCATCCAATCAAACGGGAGAACAGGGAAGGGATGACACACAGCACCATCCAATCAAACGGGAGAACAGGGAAGGGATGACACACAGCACCATCCAATCAAACGGGAGAACAGGGAAGGGATGCCACACAGCACCATCCAATCAAACGGGAGAACAGGGAAGGGATGCCACACAGCACCATCCAATCAAACAGGAGAACAGGGAAGGGATGCAACACAGCACCATCCAATCAAACGGGAGGACAGGGAAGGGATGCAACACAACACCATCCAATCAAACGGGAGGACAGGGAAGGGATATGGCGTCGCAGCACCATCCAATCAAACGGGAGAACGTGTTGACTCAAATATAAAAAAATCTAAAACACAAATAAAACAAAAGCGCAGACGCACATAGTGAAGTATGTTCCAAAATGAATATATATATATATTAGGATGGTAAGATATCTGCGTACATCTGATCACAATAAAATAGGCATTTCATGTACAATGACATGTGTTACCCGGCACCGCAACAGCTTCAACATCGCAACGACCACGGGATCAGTTGATGTATGGAGATACACAGCCGCGGCACTCAAGAAGTCCTCCACTCGCCTCTCGGCGTCCGGATAAATCGCCTTCAGACGTCGGGACCGTTGGAGCCACCGCCAGACTCGTTCCTCAAG
Source organism: Ascaphus truei (assembly GCF_040206685.1). Classification (NCBI taxonomy): domain Eukaryota; kingdom Metazoa; phylum Chordata; class Amphibia; order Anura; family Ascaphidae; genus Ascaphus; species Ascaphus truei. The sequence continues at coordinate 418,677,700 of NC_134486.1, forward strand.
AGTCCCGTATGTATTTGCGGCCGGCCATAAAGTGACGATGGTCGTAAAGTGAGATAATTACGTCACTACGAATCGTCCAAGGCAATCTCAAAGTCTCAAAGTTGCTTCGGCACATAAACTGTGATAGGGACTACCATATGGGCAACAAAATCATCCAACGCGTTTCGTAGCGCAAGCTACTTCCTCAGGGAGCAATTAGAAAAGCATTGGAAAAGTAAAAAATAATCAGAAAATAAGCGGACGACATTTTAATTCTCTGAATAATTCCAAAAAAACAGGGAAGGGATGCGACAGCACCATCCAATCAAACGGGAGAACAGGGAAGGGATGCAACACAGCACCATCCAATCAAACGGGAGAACAGGGAAGGGATGACACACAGCACCATCCAATCAAACAGGAGAACAGGGAAGGGATGCCACACAGCACCATCCAATCAAACAGGAGAACAGGGAAGGGATGCCACACAGCACCATCCAATCAAACGGGAGGACAGGGAAGAGATGCCACACAGCACCATCCAATCAAACAGGAGAACAGGGAAGGGATGCCACACAGCACCATCCAATCAAACGGGAGGACAGGGAAGGGATGACACACAGCACCATCCAATCAAACGGGAGGACAGGGAAGGGATGAAACACAGCACCATCCAATCAAACGGGAGAACAGGGAAGGGATGCCACACAGCACCATCCAATCAAACAGGAGAACAGGGAAGGGATGCCACACAGCACCATCCAATCAAACGGGAGAACAGGGAAGGGATGCCACACAGCACCATCCAATCAAACAAAAGAACAGGGAAGGGATGCCACACAGCACCATCCAATCAAACGGGAGAACAGGGAAGGGATGAAACACAGCACCATCCAATCAAACAGGAGGACAGGGAAGGGATGAAACACAGCACCATCCAATCAAACGGGAGAACAGGGAAGGGATGCAACACAGCACCATCCAATCAAACGGGAGAACAGGGAAGGGATGACACACAGCACCATCCAATCAAACGGGAGAACAGGGAAGGGATGACACACAGCACCATCCAATCAAACGGGAGAACAGGGAAGGGATGCCACACAGCACCATCCAATCAAACGGGAGAACATGGAAGGGATGACACACAGCACCATCCAATCAAACGGGAGAACAGGGAAGGGATGACACACAGCACCATCCAATCAAACGGGAGAACATGGAAGGGATGACACACAGCACCATCCAATCAAACGGGAGAACAGGGAAGGGATGACACACAGCACCATCCAATCAAACGGGAGAACAGGGAAGGGATGACACACAGCACCATCCAATCAAACGGGAGAACAGGGTGACTCAAATATAGAAAAGTCTAAACTAGTTGTAATCGATCGTGTAAAGACAGAGGTGAAGCGAGCAACCGACATGTTTCGCGCTCGGCGCTTTATCACGGTCTTATTTACCAAACCTCAGACCTGGGTATTCGAACGCTCCGAGATCCCGGGCGTAACCCAGTTTCCCGCCATGCGGCGCTGCGTTCCAGGCTGGGGGGGGGGGGGGGCGCCGCTCCGCACATCAGCATTCCACAGACACGTAAAAACTTTTATTGGTAACATACAAGTGATATTACACAGAAACTGTGTCCTGTGGAAATAAAAACTGCATAAGAATACAAATGTAACAATTACCGGTAGATGTATCAAAATACATTTAAACACATTAAAAAAAACAACCCATTGTTGTTGATAATTTATACCTCCAACACACGACACTGCAACATGTACACGCACAGGGGAAAATATGTTCAATGTTGAAAAATCTCTGATATTCTGACTGAGAAAAGTGTGACGTATTTGAATACATAAATATATCAATTCAGATATATTAAATTCATTATCCACTCTGTTTGCGCATAACTAGACATACATTTGATTTGATGATTCCTATAAATAGCTATATTGCTACAGAGGACACTCCAATATTTATATATTCCATTAGGACAGACAAATGTCGTATCAAAATTGGAATCCATACCTTCATCAAATTAAATCAACAAATCAAAAGCCTCGCCCAAACAGACCAGATACAGTATGTATTGATGTTTATACATCTCCTAGTGCACAATTAGCCAGCATTAAATTAGTTTTGTGTTCATTTGGTAAGCACTCATTTAATTATGGATATGTAGCCAAGTATCCCCTGGTCTACTAATCTGCCCTGCCCAACACATAAGCCCTGGTACCAGCGCAGGCAGTGTTAGGGTAAAATCTATGCTCCTTGCTCTTTCAGTAAACAGCTCCCTTGAGTGACAGGGGGGAGGGCCTAAGGCCTGGTTACTGCCCTATAAGGGGCTCAGACCTAGGACCCTCCCCTGGATACAAAAAGGGGCTGCAGCCTAAATTCTAGTCTGTTCTGTGCAGAGTTGGAAGTGTGGAGCCAGGGCTCTGGTTCCCCTCCCTACCCTTCCCTCAGGGGAGTGGGAATATCTACACCATACTCCACCAGGGAGTGGGGGAGACAGGGATAGACTTTTGGGGCCTCAAGCCCTGGGGGTTGAGTCCAGGGACAAAGAGAAGAGCAAGCTGTAAGGGGACACTCCGCTGGGTTATGTAGGGTCCAGTGGGAGCGAGTCTCTCTTGCTAAGAAATGTCAGTATGCTGGTGCTGTACGCTATCTTGCTGAAATAAAGATCCACGTTGCTGTTATATACTCCTGCCTGAGGCTGCCGTTCTTCAGGGAGGGAGTGTGAGTGTAAAAAATGAATAAAATCAATAAACAGACACTGATGGTTAAAAAATGTATAATCTAGCGCTAAGAATGCATTTTAATACAGTGACCAAACATCAATCTCCTCATTCAGGCCCCGAGGGGTCAAAGTTTGCATCTTATTTTTCCATCGGCTTTCTTGTTTAGATAGAGATTTAACTCTATCACCTCCGTGTCTTCCAGCTCATTTTTCCCCACGTTGATTATGATCTAATATATTTATATTTTTATGCACTTCTTATCCTAATATTTGGGTGTGTATAAATTTCCTCCTCCTCATTTTATGGGTCAGATTCCTGTATTCGTCGGATCTTTTTTTGTGCTATATCCCAAATCTGTTCAATCATCCGTATTCCTCTCTTTTTTGCACTAGTTATATGCTATTTGCTTAGTCCATTCTGTTTGATTCTCATGCTTTTACAAGATTATTGAGGGTTGAGGGATACTTTGATTCTGTTATTAACTTTATTTCTCTTTTATTATAGGGAATACACTCACTCCCTCTTTATTTTTAGGCACGTATTAGTTTTTAGAGTGTGTTTTCTTGATTAACATTTGTTGCACGTGTTATAAAGGATTTAAAAACATTATATTAGTGCTTTACATTTTGGCTGCTGTTGACACATTGTGGTCACCTGTGGAAACACCTTATGATTGGGCAGAGTTTTCTCCTTCTGCTGTCCAATCATAGGATACCACGGTGTATAATGAATGCCTAGTTCCATCACTTCCTCATTCCCTGACGAAATATTCCTTGACGAAACGCGTTGGAACTGCGGTGCTATCTGTGCATGGTTTTTTTATCCGTGGACATTCCAACCTTACACTGTGTGGTTAGCAATCGAACTCTTGAGCTATACGCGTTGCAGTCCGGACAGAGGAGTCGCACTGATGTCATCGGTGTTTGCCGAGAGATTGTTACGTGGGACTAACATACAAACGGCGTACGCAATCAGTGTAAAGGGTCTATCCGACGGCACAGGCACAGGAAGCCTAGCAGACCAGAACCGAGGCTACCAGCAGGAGAGATGTTCCGCGGAGAAGGGCTGCTGCAATCTTCATCTGGCTTTACCCGTGGGACTCGATGCCGTCTGTGGTAACATGTCCCTACATGCCACGCTCTTTTATGTCCTAATTGATGTACATGTAATACTTCCCCGCTGACTCAATATACCAATATATTTTTAAATACTACACTATGATTTTTTCGCGCTGTTTTTCTTGGGGGTTTTTTCACTAGCGTTATGGTTTGCTGAGCCAATCCCATCAAGCAGCAGCAGTTTTCTCATATTCAAAATATATAGGTTTAACTTATATATTTTTCCTGTTTTTTCACAGCACTTGTATGCACAATTGAATATCACGTTTTTTCACAAGTCACTATAAGTATGAGTATCCGTAATATATACATTTTATTAATTATCACGTTCAAAATATATCACACTATTGGTTGTAATTATTACATAGTTTATTTCACTACCATTTGGTGCGCGCTATTTTTCACTTTTGTCACTTAAGTTACTAATACTTTAATGTAGGTTAACATTGGGTTAAATAGTCCTATCTGTCTTTTTGTGGGGTGTTACCATCGAATCTCTTCTGTATCAGGCGCAGCACCGCGGCTTCCCGTAAAGCTGTTATGAGTACTGGGTATAAGGCGTTAAAGGAACACTCCTATGTGTTCTTAATGTATAGGCTTGAAGCAGGGGTCTCCGGAGCTGAACCGCGGGGGTCCTAGGGAGATAACATCGGTGTGATATGTATGTGGCGCCTTCGCATGGGTTACCATGACTCAGTGGCGGGATTCAGGCGGCTGGGCGATGAGGTAGCAAGGTTGTAGTATAATCGGCGCCAGGAACTTTTGTAGTACATGTGACGGTGAGGGGTTAACCAGGCTCTCAATAAAGGTATTATGCCCGGCTGGTTACCTCTGATCCATATTTGGGGTTTTAGAGTGTCAGCTCTTTGACCTGTTTATTGTATCTGCAATGTATGTAATCGTGCGACAATAAAGAATTTATTGTGTTTTACCTTTCCCGCAGCGCCAGCGAGCAGAGATCGCGGGGGGGAAGGGAGTGCCAGCGAGCAGAGATCGCGGGAAGGGGAGGGGGGTAGTGCCAGCGAGCAGAGATCGCGGGGGGGAGGGGGGGGAGTGACAGCAAGCAGAGATTGCTGGGCTATGAGTTTCAGGGTGGGTTTTGCGGAGAAAGTCTAATCCGATCGTGCCTGGGTATCCGGGTTCCAGAGTTGCTGGAAACCCCAAAAATGTACCCGGGAATCATGTTGGAATCCCAGTACATATAGACACAATGCTCCGGTCAAAACCCTGCCCCGAAAACGCTTGCGCCACTCACCACTAGGACTCCCTGCTTCAGCACAGACCAGAAAGGTAAATGGGGCATAGGGGTGCAAGGAATCCCTGAAAAAGTAAAGGGGTCCCTAGTATAAGGGGGGATGCCCAGTTAATGCCCTTATCACCCAGAACCTGGTATAGGGGCTGGGGGTGCTCCAACCATAGATAAGGCTGCGAGGGTTTTAAAAGCCTAAGTCCAGTTTTCAGTGTGTGGGGATAAAGCTGGTGAGAATGAACCTTCACGCTTTTTCATTCTATTCCCCATAACCAAAGGACTTAGAAAAAATATGTGACAGTACCTTTTATTAAAGTGTATAAATGCTTGTGCACGGTATATGAGCTGGGGACATCCAGGTCCAGGGTTCCAAGAGACCATGTGGCTACCCAGCTTGGTGCCATCAAGTCTGCTCAGGTCCCGGACATGAAAGCCTCAGAGGTTGCCAAGGTGTGAAAGCCATTTCGGTACCGGAGTTAGGCTCAAGTACTCACATCCTGGGATGCATGGAAGTCATCGGACCACCATTTGCCCCAACCCAGACTGTGAGGAGCCTAACTCAGCGGGTGGCTTCTGCCTGGCAGAGGTGCCAGGTTGGTGCATGCTCTTGTCAGAATCTGAATCCATTCTTGTCCGGCTTGGACTGGTAACGCTCTGATTGGCTGGTAGGATTCTACCCACGCTCGGATTGGCTGTAGTATTTCATGAATGAACTCTGAAATGCTATAAGAATCCCTCAGCCAATCCGGGAGATTCTAAGCGAGAGAACAGCAGCGATAAATTTAAAACGACCAAAAGATGCTCTCGGAGAAATAGCAGCGAGCCGGCTTCAGAAATTTCAAGGTGAAATATTCCCACTTTTCGGGGCCAAATTCTGAGAAGAGAACGTAGTGGTTGTGGCTGGGATTGGAAGCCGAAAAGAGTACCAGGACGTTTGGTACTATCTGCTGGTCAAGGGATTTCGGCACCTCCGGAGGAAAGAGAGCGGTGGCGTGTGGAACCGCATGCTGATTTGAGTTCCAGGACATTTCGGCCAAGTCCCAGTCACCCTAAAGACTGTGTTTTCTGTTCTGTTTTACCTAGGAAAGTCTAGTTTTGTAGCCCAGACCCCCAGTAAGTGTGTTTTCTTCTGTATTTTGTAACCCACTGTGTGTACGTCTGTTTCTATGGAATAAATGACCATTTGTTTTACTATCTTGTTTTGCTCAGTGAATGATCCCGGTAAAAAGGTGTAAATACCTGATCTCCTGTGACAGTACAACTGTCATTTATTCATGTCCCCAAGCACAGGGACCGGTGATACACATGTTAACAATGTTGTATTGTATTTTATTACAGACAGACATGAATACAGTTCCTCCATCAGTTGCCCACTCTTAGCACTTAGATGAAGGTACTTGGACTTAGTTGCTCTGAGTAAGTGTGGGACCTGGCCACCCTTGTTGCTTTGGAACCATACTCTGTATTAATCCGATTACTCTGGGCCCTATGGAAATTCTGGGTGGTCTTTTCTTACATGACCCGATACCTTTTGCCTGTTTGGGAACTGCCACTTCCATACAGATTGATGAGGAATATTAGTGCCGCGGCTAGGGTTGATCCGCCGGAACCCGGGAGTCCTGTCACGGGAGACCAGGTCTTTTAACACCATTTATATTAAAGGGCTCAATCACAGGACAAAACAAGGCAGTTAAATAAAATGAGGTTTATTTTGGATAAGACCTCGGAAACACACAAGAATACAAAATACAAAAATATACACACTTACGGGGGTCTGGGGAATGAGATCTACCTTTCCTAGGTGCAGGGACCCACTTCAAATGGGTTTACCCTGTCCGCTTCTCTGCTTCAGGATATCAGAGTGCTGAACACACAGCAGCCACTCTGACATGAACCTCCAGCTGGTCACAGTCCAACTCCACACTCCTTCCCAGAGATGGACCTCTGCAAACTCCACACTCCTTCCCAGAGATGGACCTCTGCAAACTCCACACTCCTTCCCAGAGATGGACCTCTGCAAACTCCACACTCCTTCCCAGAGATGGACCTCTGCAAACTCCACACTCCTTCCCAGAGATGGACCTCTGCAAACTCCACACTCCTTCCCAGAGATGGACCTCTGCAAACTCCACACTCCTTCCCAGAGATGGACCTCTGCAAACTCCACACTCCTTCCCAGAGATGGACCTTTGCAAACTCCACACTCCATCTGTTACGCTGTGCTCACCACAAACTAGACGAGACCCCTGTACTGAGATGGGAATAGGCAAACACCAGCCACAGACACGGGGGCCACGTCCGGAGTGTAGGATAGTCTTGATAGCCGGGTCTGGGGTGGAGAGGTCAGGGTAGTCGTTATATTTGCCCGGGTTCGGTGCAGGAGAGGTTCAGAGTGTAGAAGGTACTATTGCAGAGGTCGGGGTTGGAGAGAGGAGGATCGTCGAAGTTCAAAGCCGTGGTCAGGGTTGGAGAGGAGCGGAGAGTCAGAGAGAACCGAGATCTGTATTCAGAGATGCGGGAGGTCCAAAGGCAAGCCGGGTCGGTACACAGGAGATCAGGACTAGGATTACTACTAATACTGATGAGCTGATGTTGCCACAGAGTTTGGGAGCTTCGCGCGCGAGTGCAGAGCGGTCCGGGGGTGGAGCCTGAGTTGGCTATGTGGGATGATGAGGCCGGTACGAGCGTGCACACTGCGTGCCCCAGAGGAGGAGCGCGGGCCGCCGCCGACTCACGTGTGTGTGCGCGAGAGGGAGCACAGGCCGCCGTTGCCTCGCGTGCACGAGAGTGAGCAAGGGGTAAGTGTCTCTCAGCGATCCTCACACCTTCCCAGAATGTCTCTCAGATGGTCCTCTGAGGGAATATCCACACTCCTTCCCAGAATGTCTCTCAGATGGTCCTCTGAGGGAATATCCACACTCCTTCCCAGAGAGTCTCTCCCTCTGCGGGATAACTAAAAACTCTGATAAGAAGCACCCCTTATATAGCCCTTGGTGGCTATCCTTTAACATAGGGCTAAGGCAGCCAGCCAAGAGTAAACAGTGCCTGGGGCTCAGACCTGGTAACTGATTCAATTAACTAGTCCCCTACCTTTGTCCTGATCTTTTCTATGGAACAGTTTAGCTAAATGGATTACAGAAACTCCCTCCATAGAAATGACAGGCACATTATATCATATTATCTAAGCTGCAGGGAATTGCTAACACAGGAATAAATACAGACAAAAGGTATTTATGTAAAAGACAGGACTTAGAATTACACACAGCTAGCCCACATTCCCCGAACTTCCCCAGACATTACATACATTGGGCTGAAATATACATTACTTAGCCAGCTAAGTTATACTTTTTTTTAGGGGTAAATAGCTGTGATTTCTCTTTATTAGGTCCCCAGCTACCCCTACCATCACAAGTCCTCTTTCCTGAGACCCTCTGTGCCATTTTCCCTTTTCTTATATATTCAGGACACCATTCCATCTTTTGGGGATCCTAACTTAAGGGGTACTGTCCTTATCTACAACATAATAAACAGGGGGGGTCTGGTCTATGCTATTACTTTATTAACATACTATCCCCGAGGCTCCTCTCCTCTTGACCTCCGGGAACCTAACTTTCTCGAAATGTCCCCTCCCCTTATATACAATCCATGACGTCATGATGTCATGATCACACCAGGTGGGGCCCGGTACACACTAACCACACTAGTAACCCTTTAGAGGGGGGTTACACTTACCGCCGTAGGTGCTGCCGGTATCTCTGTGCAGTTTAAAGCTCCCACGTCACGTGAGCCAATAGGAAGTCACGAGGGATGACGTTATGGCTTCTTATTGACCCGCAGGAATTTAAACTACACAGTGCCTCTTTAGTGCTGCGCTGTCTAACATACGCTATGACAGCTTCATTTGTAAAAGACACGCCTGAAGAAGGGGCATTTGTATGTGGTCCGGAGAGCTTGCACTCTTTTTAACCACGAGCTAGCTATTAGAAGGTATCACTTCTACGCTAGTTCTGTTTGTGTATTCTTGGGGGGAACTCGGCACCATCCTATCTTTGTGTCTAACACAGAGAAAAATGTCAATCGACAGCAGATCTCGCCCTCGTTTTGCAGCTGGGACCCTGTGAGAGCAGATATAAGAAGCTCACCCAGTCTGTGAAACCTCCCACTCTATGAGGCTGCTGGCTCTGTGTCATATCTAGGAAAGCCTTGTGCCTATCCCGGGCGGTCCTGAGAGCCATCCTGTGCATGGTAAGGGAAACGCAGACCTTTAAAAAGCCTTTTAACCACTTTGCTGCCAGAAGGGACTGCAATGTGTTGGCATCAAAGTGGTTATATCCCCATTCCCAGCGCTGCCTGCAGCCGCACGTTTAATATGAGGTCAGGTGGTCACCCTTGCGACAGGGATTCTGCCGACACACCCCCCCCTGCACCGTGGAAACACACAATGAACTGATGAAACTCTGCACGGTTATTACAAGGCAGGGCTCAGCATGGAGGCAGAGGCCTGGGACCGGAGCCAGGGGGTGTGTGCGGAGTGACAGCCCTCTCCGCCAATCGCAGGCAGGCACAACCATCACACTCACCCAACATAGGGAATAGGGAGATAGAGCGGGAGAGAGAGACCGGAGGGAGGGAGAGGAGAGGGACCGGAGGGAGGGAGGGAGAGGAGAGGGACCGGAGGGAGGGAGAGGATAGGGACCGGAGGGAGGGAGGGAGAGGAGAGGGACCGGAGGGAGGGAGGGAGAGGAGAGGGACCGGAGGGAGGGAGAGGGACCGGAGGGAGGGAGGGGAGAGGGGATTTAAGGGAGACGGGGACAGATCAGGAAAATAAGGATGAAAGGAAGGACTAGAGATGCAATGTGGCAGTGCACATTATCAGGGACAGGCTCACACAGTCCTGGGCTTACATGTAATGTAGGGTATTTTTTATTATTTAAAAAAATATATATCACCTTTACAAACCTGTCTTTACAAAAGCAACTAAGTCAACAATTTAAAATATAGAATTTTACATCTTATTTCCACTCTATGTAGAAAGTGACATCCTGGCTGCAGAGCATCAGGGACAGGCTCAGACAGTCCTGGGTGTATATGTAATGTAGGGTGATCTACTGCAGAGTATCAGGGACAGGCTCAGACAGTCCTGGGTGTATATGTAATGTAGGGTGACCTGACTGCAGAATATCAGGGACAGGCTCACACAGTCCTGGGTGTATATGTAATGTAGGGTGACCTGACTGCAGAGCATCAGGGAAGGCTCACACAGTCCTGGTTTATATGTAATGTAGGGTGACCTACTGCAGAGTATCAGGGACAGGCTCAGACAGTCCTGGGTGTATATGTAATGTAGGGTGACCTGACTGCAGAGTATCAGGGACAGGCTCAGACAGTCCTGAGGTTATATGTAATGTAGGGTAAATTTACCAACGTATCAATACAAAAGCAACACACTGAACAAATCAAAATATACAATTGTACATCTTATTTACACTATATACAGAAAACGTTTACATGCTTATATCTGAACACCCGCCCATCTTCTCTCCCAGGACTTTATATCCCACCTGTCTCTCTCCCTGCTTTATTGGCGTTACCTGCTCCATAACCTGTTCCCCTGCCCAGGTTACAGGGGCCAGAAACTGCTCTGCAGAGAGAAGACTGCGGGTGATCCAGAACCTGTACGTAACCAGCCCATTCATTAACACCGCTGTGCTCACACTGTGACCCTGCAAGTGATCTCCAACAACACTTCTCTATACATTACATTTGCCATTTTAATTCTGGCATCCGTAAGGAAGCGGCCATACTCTCCCACATCTCTACTACATAGGGGCACTCCAGGAGGAGGTGGTCCATCATCTCCAAGATCCCACCACACAAATCTCTGGGGCAGTTCCTGTCATCAATGTTTTTATATTTGAGGTTTGCCCTTACATACAAACCCCAATGGAAGGCCGACCAGAGAGTGCATGGAAGGCCGACCAGAGAGTGCGTGGAAGGCCGACCAGAGAGTGCGTGGAAGGCCAACCAGAGAGTGCATGGAAGGCCGACCAGAGAGTGCACGGAAGGCCGACCAGAGAGTGCATGGAAGGCCGACCAGAGAGTGCATGGAAGGCCAACCAGAGAGTGCATGGAAGGCCCGACCAGAGAGTGCATGGAAGGCCAACCAGAGAGTGCATGGAAGGCCAACCAGAGAGTGCATGGAAGGCCGACCAGAGAGTGCGTGGAAGGCCGACCATAGAGTGCATGGAAGGCCACCAGAGAGTGCATGGAAGGCCGACCAGAGAGTGCACGGAAGGCCGACCAGAGAGTGCACGGAAGGCCGACTAGAGAGTGCACGGAAGGCCGACCAGAGAGTGCACGGAAGGCCAACCAGAGAGTGCACGGAAGACCGACCAGAGAGTGCATGGAAGGCCAACCAGAGAGTGCATGGAAGACCGACCAGAGAGTGCATGGAAGGCCAACCAGGGAGTGCATGGAAGACCGACCAGAGAGTGCATGGAAGGCCAACCAGAGAGTGCATGGAAGGCCAACCAGAGAGTGCATGGAAGGCCAACCAGAGAGTGCCCTGAATCCTAAAAGGGACTCTTGGGTCTAACAGATTTCACAAGGTTTCTTTCTGGTCCTCTACACCAGGGGTGCACAATTTTTTTGTGCTGTGCCCCCCTGCCTGCTGGCGCCCCCCCCCTTACCTAAGAACTGGCGTCCAATGATGCTCTCATGTGATCAAAAAGGATTCCCGCTGAGAGTGAGAGAGACCTATCCCTCCCAGAGAGGAATTATACACTTTAACCAATACTTCCGCTAAAACCTCTCTGAAAACGTTATAAAATTCCGCAGGGATTCCCCCTGACCGGGGGGCTTTATTACCTGAGGGGGTCTTCATTAGAGATGGGTACATTTTGGGGGCGGAGATGGATTTGCCGCGGATCGTCCGATTTCTTTGGTCCTTTTTTTTTTTTTAACACCAACAATCCATCCGCGGTTTGTATCCAATGACGGTTTTGGATTCGTCCGCGCGGATTGAAATGGTAAAAATCCGTCGGCGGACTTTACACCGAGGAACAGATTTTGATTGAAAAATCCGGAAAAATCCAAGAAACACATGTGGGCTGGTTTCCCCCTCGCTGGTTTTTATTGCATTTCTCACTTCTATTGCTGTGATTGGGGAGTCCTCTTCCCAAATAACACCCCCAAATAAATATATGTGTTTTTTTTTGTATATTTACGCTATTTAGTGGTGGGGGTTTTTCGAGGGAGAACTCGGGATAAGAAGAAGCATAAATAAGACATGTGGAAGTCAGCAACCACTTCTCAGAATAACACACCCCTCCCTCACGCCTCTAAGAGTCTGGTCTTTAAATGTCAATTCAATAAAGACCAGGACACGGAGATTGCTGGCATATAGCACGTTTAAGGGCTTTGGCATTTTATTCTGCGTTTTGATGAGGAGGATGAACCTTCACCCCAGCAAGGGTAGGAAACACTTGTATTGTATTTTATTTGTATATATACTCTATATAAACACCCCAAAATACATATATAAAAAACCCAACCCCCCAAATACACATATAAAAAAAACACTATTTAAATATATATAAACTACAGACTTACCTTGGAAATGGTTTCCGGCCTCTGTCCGGGCCTGGCGGCTGACCGGGCCCTGGCTGACGGTCCTCTCGTGGCTGCTGGGCCCTGGTTCTCCCCCAGCCGCGGGCCTCCCTCACTGAGCCCAGCTTGCTTCCGGCGCGCGCCAACATCAGAGAGGCCCGGCGCTCTACAGCATCAGAAGCTCAGCGTGGGGCGGTAAGTGGGGGGGAGTAGCTGCAGCCACCGGGCCCGGTACACATGTCCCACCTCTTATTATTATAAAAAACAAAAAAAACTAATTTATAAACATATCAATACAAAATCACCAAACAAATTAAAATATACAATTTTACATATTTTTTACACTATATACAGAAAATATTTGCACACATATCTGAACACCCGCCCATCTTCTCTCCCAGGACTTTATATACAACCTGTCTCTCTCCTGTAGAGTAACCTCCTAACTGCAGAGTATCAGGGACTGGCTCACACAGTCCTGGGTTTATATCTAATGTAGAGTGATCTGACTGCAGAGTATCAGGGACAGGCTCAAACAGTCCTGGGTGTATATGTAATGTAGGGTGACCTGACTGCAGAGTATCAGGGACTGGCTCACACAGTCCTGGGTTTATATCTAATGTAGAGTGATCTGACTGCAGAGTATCAGGGACTGGCTCGCACAGTCCTGGGTGTATATGTAATGCACAGTGACCTCCTGACTGCAGAGTATCAGGGACAGGCTCACACAGTCCTGGGTGTATATTTAATGCACAGTGACCTCCTGACTGCAGAGTATCAGGGACAGGCTCACACAGTCCTGGGTGTATATGTGATGTAGGGTGACCTGACTGCAGAGTATCAGGGACAGGCTCACACAGTCCTAGGTGTATATGTGATGTAGGGTGACCTGACTGCAGAGTATCAGGGACAGGCTCACACAGTCCTGGGGGTATATGTAATGTGGGGTGACCTGACTGCAGAGTATCAGGGACATGATCAGACAGTCCTGGGTGTATATGTAATGTAGGGTGATCTTACTGCAGAGTATCAGGGACAGGCTCACACAGTCCTGGGTGTATATGTAATGTAGAGTGACCGCCTTACTGCAGAGTATAAGGGACAGGCTCACACAGTCCTGGGGGTATATGTAATGTAGGGTGACCTGACTGCAGCGTATCAGGGACAGGCTCAGACAGTCCTGCGTGTATATGTGATGTAGGGTGACCGCCTCCCTGCAGAGTATTAAAGACAGTCCTGGGTTCATACCCCGGGGCTGTCCTGTTACAGTAATTACCCTGTTCGTGCAGCCCGGAGTGGAATTGACTCTCTGTACATTAGCTATACAGTTTCTCTTTACCTGGTTTCCAGGTTTATCTTGGGTTACACTGGAGATGTGTTGTACAGACATGCAGTGCAGTCAGCATAGCGCGCAGTTACAGACATGTCTCACGATGCACGAGATCTGAGCCAGATAAATAACATGCGCGCGCTTCGTATGTGGGTTTTACAGGCCACATTCGGGGATCTTTATCTCTCAACGGCAAAAACGGGGCAAAAATAAGGCAAAAATAGCACAGGGATTATCCGAGAATAAATCCTGCAATGGGATTATAGTTTTCTGTTTGCATTTGTGTCAAATGTAACAAAATAATACCTACAAGTGACGCAAATTGTTATCCAGAGAAGTTTAGGCCACCTCAGAGCGGATATAAAAGTGACACACGGAGATTGATACATTTGTATTATAATCTGCTCCCTAACTCCTACTAATAACCCTCCCCTAGTCACAAACTGGGACAGAGCGTTACATGCATTTAAACACAGGGACACAGGATTCAAACGGTGCATTTTGCTCCAAATGACCCCCAAAAGTTCTACAGTACTTATAAATATTTATTTATAGTCAGTTAACTCTTTGTCTGTCTCTCGCTCTCTCACTCTCTCTCTGCCCCTCTCCCCTGTGTCTCTTTCTGTCTCCCCGTCTCTGCTCCAATGCTCTGTGTCTCTCTGTCCTTCACCTCTGTCTCTCTCTGTCTCTGCTCCAATGCTCTGTGTCTCTGTCCTTCGCCTCCGTCTCTGTTCCAATGCTCTGTGTCTCTCTGTCCTTCACCTCTGTGTCTCTCTGTCCTTCACCTCTGTGTCTCTCTTTCTCTGCTCCAATGCTCTGTGTCTCTCTGTCTTTCGCCTCCGTCTCTGCTCCAATACTCTGTGTCTCTCTGTCCTTCGCCTCTGTTTCTCTCTGTCTCTGCTCCAATACTCTGTGTCTCTCTGTCCTTCACCTCTGTGTCTCTCTGTCCTTCACCTCTGTGTCTCTCTGTCCTTCACCTCTGTGTCTCTCTGTCTCTGCTCCAATGCTCTGTGTCTCTTTGTCCTTCGCCTCCGTCTCTGCTCCAATACTCTGTGTCTCTCTGTCCTTCGCCTCTGTTTCTCTCTGTCTCTGCTCCAATACACTGTGCCTCTATGTCCTTCGCCTCTGTGTCTCTGTCTCTGCTCCAATGCTCTGTGTCTCTCTGTCCTTCGCCTCTGTGTCTCTGTCTCTGCTCCAATGCTCTGTGGCTCTCTGTCCTTCGCCTCTGTGTCTCTGTCTCTGCTCCAATGCTCTGTGGCTCTCTGTCCTTCTCCTCCGTCTCTGTCTCTGTTCCAATGCTTTGTGTCTCTGTCCTTCGCCTCCATGTCTCTATCTCTGCTCCAATGCTTTGTGTCTCTCTGTCCTTCACCTCTGTTTCTCTCTGTCTCTGCTCCAATGCTCTGCGTCTCTGTCCTTTGCCTCTGTGTCTCTCTGTCTCTGCTCCAATGCTCTGTGTCTCTCTGTCCTTCTCCTCCGTCTCTCTCTGTCTCTGCTCCAATACTCTGTGTCTCTCTGTCCTTCGCCTCTGTGTCTCTGTCTCTGCTCCAATGCTCTGTGTCTCTCTGTCCTTCGCCTCTGTGTCTCTGTCTCTGCTCCAATGCTCTGTGGCTCTCTGTCCTTCTCCTCCGTCTCTGTCTCTGTTCCAATGCTTTGTGTCTCTGTCCTTCGCCTCTGTGTCTCTATCTCTGCTCCAATGCTTTGTGTCTCTCTGTCCTTCGCCTCTGTGTCTCTTTCTCTGCTCCAATGCTCTGTGTCTCTCTGTCTCTGTTCCAATGCTTTGTGTCTCTGTCCTTCGCCTCCGTGTCTATCTCTGCTCCAATGCTTTGTGTCTCTCTGTCCTTCACCTCTGTTTCTCTCTGTCTCTGCTCCAATGCTCTGCGTCTCTGTCCTTTGCCTCTGTGTCTCTGCTCCAATGCTCTGTGTCTCTCTGTCTTTCGCCTCCGTCTCTCTGTCTCTGCTGCAATGCTCTGTGTCTCTCTGTCCTTCGCCTCTGTCTCTGTCTCTGCTCCAATGCTCTGTCTCTCTGTCCTTCGCCTCCGTCTCTCTGTCTCTGCTCCAATGCTCTGTGTCTCTGTCCTTTGCCTCCATCTCTCTGTCTCTGCTCCAATGCTCTGTGTCTCTCTGTCCTTCTCCTCCGTCTCTGCTTCAATGCTTTGTGTCTCTGTCCTTCGCCTCCGTGTCTCTATCTCTGCTCCAATGCTCTGTGTCTCTCTGTCCTTCTCCTCTGTCTCTGTCTCTGCTCCAATGCTCTGTGTCTCTCTGTCCTTCGCCTCCGTCTCTGTCTCTGCTCCAATGCTCTGTGTCTCTCTGTCCTTCTCCCCCGTCTCTCTCTGTCTCTGCTTCAATGCTCTGTGCCTCTCTGTCCTTCTCCTCCGTCTCTCTCTGTCTCTGCTCCAATACTCTGTGTCTCTCTGTCCTTCTCCTCTGTCTCTGTCTCTGCTCCAATGCTTTGTGTCTCTGTCCTTCGCCTCTGTTTCTCTCTGTCTCTGCTCCAATGCTCTGTGTCTCTCTGTCCTTCTCCTCCATCTCTCTGTCTCTGCTCCAATGCTCTGTGTCTCTCTGTCCTTCGCCTCTCTGTCTCTGCTCCAATGCTCTGTGTCTCTCTGTCCTTCTCCTCCATCTCTCTGTCTCTGCTTCAATGCTCTGTGTCTCTCTGTCCTTCTCCTCCATCTCTATCTCTGCTCCAATGCTCTGTGTCTCTCTGTCCTTTGCCTCCGTCTCTCTCTGTCTCTGCTCCAATGCTCTGTGTCTCTCTGTCCTTCTCCTCCATCTCTCCGTCTCTGCTTCAATGCTCTGTGTCTCTCTGTCCTTCTCCTCCATCTCTATCTCTGCTCCAATGCTCTGTGTCTCTCTGTCCTTGACCTCTGTTTCTCTCTGTCTCTGCTCCAATGCTCTGTGTCTCTCTGTCCTTCGCCTCTGTTTCTCTCTGTCTCTGCTCCAATGCTCTGTGACGTTCCTATTCTGGGGCGCATTTGGTTTCTCTGCTATATCGTTCACTATGGCTATTCTGGTCCTTTTGTTGGAAGTTGTGTATACACTGGCGGCACACTTTATTGCAGATTTCCCGGCTTGCTAATGGCATCCCCTCGGCGTGCCGCGCGTCACCGATGCGTGGTCACGCGTCATCGGGTGCCTGCGCCCCCTGCATGCGCGTCCAGGGCTCCCCGAGGGAGCCCTGGTGTCCCGCGATGTGGGGGACGGCGGCAGGGGGTTCCGGGGGACCCGGCGGACCCGGAGAGGAGAGGGGGAAGCCCCGATCGGCGGGCCTCTCCTCCGAGGCTTCGGCGCGCGCCCAGGACATCCCGGCGCGCGCCAGGTTACTGTCGCGGCCGAGACCGGGCAAATGCTCGAATAAACTCGGCCGCGACAGTAACACTGTGCGAAGCTCTTACTGTCAATATGGCATCATTTCCGCTCTGAGCTGGACCTCCATCTACTGTAGTTTCCTGATGTTAACTGCCTCTTCTGTAGCCTTCTGTGCAACTTGTGTTGGATTCTCCCCAAGGCCACCTTCCCCTCCGTGGTGGCTACAGGTTCCAGGCTGGGTTTGTTCTAAACGGCAACTGGGTTTTGCACATTGTCCTAATTGGCTATGATGGATACATTGTTACTGACAGCATTTTCGTCCTTGCATGACCTTTCCATATGTCCATGGGATACCTCCTCAGTTAGGTTCCGCACTTTGATCTATATGTAGCCCTTTTTGTGAACCCTCCTACACAAAAGAACTACTGGTACCGTATCACACCTGCGGCTCCAGGAGATCTGAGCCTCCGCTAGCTGGGAGCCTGGGGAAACCCTTACCATTACCTGGTGCAGCGCCTCCACTTACCCAGGATCCCCCGTTAGGAAAGATAGCCCTGAATAAGAAATACCATAACACACGTAGATATAAAACAATAGCTAACACTTTACTTAATAACACATAACACAGTACATAACATCATAACATAACCGGATGCTCTATCCGCATCACCTCAGCCCAATGTCTGGTATTCCCCACCCAGTGTCCTGTGATCACCCCACACCCAATGTCCCGCAATCCTGCGAAAGGTCGTGGGTGACTGCGCAGTCACTATGTTAAGCTAGGGCCCAGTTGGTGCACTTTATAATATTGAAGATACCTTCCGAGCACTCCGATGCTCGGGACCGCAACTCTCTTCTCAAAGGGTCAGACGTCCGTCTGATCCTTTCCAGGTACTCTGCCGGTGGACCCCAACGAGGGTCCCACCGCTTCACGGGAACTGCAACCGGATCACGGCAACACCAACCGCATGGGAACAGCAACCGCCGCTATCCCTATCACTGACTACTGCTAGAGTGACAGCAACCCTAACCTAGGGCCTGTCCCTGAAGAACCGCAACCTGGGATGGCTTGGGGGAAAACTCCTAGGGCCTGTGGACATAACCTGCCCCCCCCTTCCCCCCAGCTACCCAGTCCTAACTGTAACTGCTAATAGCTATTAACTAGCTACTCCCAAAGCACCTGCAGCTGACACACCGCTCACACTGTCAGCCTGCAGGGATCCACACTTCACACACACTGCACGCACTGCACCCAGCACATACAGCGACACTACTCACAGACAGCTGCAATCACACACAGCCCCTGGATCCCGCAGCAACCACACTGCTAGCACACTGTGCCTCTTTGACAGTGCCCACAGCTCTCTCCGCTGCGACACTGCCAAACCAGCACCTTCCACACTCAAGGGTCACCTCCCTAGCTAAGGCGTCCCTCTTCAGTTACCCCCTGCCCTTTACCCGGGAATTGGGGCCTGCCTGGGAATCTAGGGAGGACCCTTACCTGATGCAGGAGCCACGCGCTCCCTGCACCCTTCCTACACCTTCCTTCTCCTCTGCCTGACTGACTGTTGCAAAGCCCGGGAAATGTATCTATATTCCCGGGCTGAGCTTCCTCCAGCCCTATTGGCTCCTCTGGGGCACCTGGTGCCTGTCTCCCTAAGCCTCCTGGGAATTGTAGTTCCCAGGGGCTGCCTAAAGCATTGGGGCCGCGTGCGCGCTTCCCTTGCGCATGCGCGAACCCCTAATGGCCGCCTCACTCTCCCTCTACACTTCCCTACTCTCGCGCGACCTCTCCCTATCCCTGGAGTCCTATCGCGCGCTTCCGCCCTACTGCGCATGCGCGAACCTCCGCGCAATGGCGGCGCCTTCTGCCTAAGCCGCCGAGCCGGTGGCAACGCGATCGCGGCCTTAGCGACGGCCCGATCGCGTCCCCGGCAACCAGCCTGCACCGCTCCCTGCACTGGCCCCCACCCTCGCGAAGTGCCGGCGGGTCCGTCAAGGCCTCCGGCGGCACCCGCTACCGCACGGCACTCGCGGAGGGGGGCCAGAAAGAGAAAATTTACCTCGGGGCTACATTCTCCCCTTCGCAGAATCCCAACGCCCTCGCTTGGGTAGCAACCATGCAGTGGATTACACAATGAAAAATGCATAGTAAACCGTACATCATACATAAGCATTTTCCCGTTCGTACCCAACATCCCCGCATGGATACCCGAGGCCAGCTGAGTTTCAGATTGGAGTGCCCCTAACAGACTGGGTGAGGGTATCCCACCTTGACTCCTGTGAGTCTTTTGGAACTCAAGACCTGTCCCTTGCACCAACCCACCTTCTCCCCCTCGCAGAAAAAATAGTAAGGGGTCCTGGGTATTGACCCTTTCCGGTTCCTCCGGTCTCGTCTCACGGGAGACAGGGAGGTTCAGTCTCTTGCCTCGATCCACCACATGGCGAACATAGCGCTCCATCGCGCACCTGGGAGAGGCCACAACTACCAGAGCGGTCTCAACAGAGTCTTTGTCCGCTCCAACAATCCCTTTAACGGTGACTTCGTCCGCGGACGGCACCACTTCTTCGGGTAGGCCCGGGTCTTGAGAAGGCCAAGCTTGGAGACTCCTCGTGCAGGAGTATGTGTCGCTCCGGTGCGCTACACCGGATACCTTCATGAGGTCGGATTCGTTCCACGATCTGCAGAGATCTTCTGGGGGAGACACTTCCACCAGGACGCGATGACGGGGTGAGCCCATCGCCCGGGTGACCCTACCTTTGGAGTCACCAGGCTCCACGATCACCGGGAAGCTCACACCCGACACCCCTGGGGCAGTCAACTTACCCCGGTCGGTATTGGCAGGTACTGATTCCACGCCTGGGACCGCTGGTACCTCGGTGGTAGGCCGGACTGGCCGTTGCAGGGCACACGGGCCCACATCATGGTCTGGATCAGTTGAGACGGTCGCTTCGGTGACCTCACTGGAGTGGTCCGCCGGCAGGCGCATCACCACGCTCGGTGGGTCGCTAGAATCATCACACATGGGCGGGGGTACAAGCACCTTACCCTGGCCGTCCGGAATCTGTGGTTCTGGTCTCGGTGGTTCCTGCTCGGGAACCGGGTCTGGAACCGACATCTGGGGTTCCGACATCTGGAGCTCCGCCTTCAGCGGCTCTGGCTCAGCGTCTGGAAAGTTCATTTGGGCACACGGGCCCTCCACCACCTCCATGGCTAAAGTGGACAAATCAGTAGCGGCTTCACCCACCTCGGTAGCACCATCAGGCGCCTCTTCCTCCGCAGGTTCCGCCATCAGAAGTTCCTGCTCCTCCCCTTGCACGTCCCCTTTGAGAGGGTCTGCAACAGTGGTCTGGACACACGGGTCCCCGGCGGCCTCTGGAAGTAGAACAGACTGGGGACACGCATCACTTACTTCAGGAGAGAGGTCCGGCTCCTCCTCTTCTTCATCGGCTGGTTCCGCCGCCTGGGGCAGGATAGGCTGTAGGAACCAGGCCCCGCAACACTCACATTGAGGCCCCCACTCCAGTGCCTCCCTAGGACAGTCACAATTTGGCATAAAACACTGGATACCCAGTTCTCCATCCAACTTGATGTCCTTGAAGTCGAGCGGTAACTGCGACAGGACTGCTCCCGAGGCACGGGCTTTTTGCAGGCAGGGACACGCTAGCACAACTTCATCTATTCCTGGCGCTCGCCAGGGCATATACACATTGGGGTGTAACCCCTGGCAGTCTATTTCCTTCTCAGGGGAAGGACACTCCATTTCTACAACAGTGTCCCCTCCCACTGGCCGTTCTGTAGGCTGCGGCAGTTTGGGTTGCAGGGTCGGTACCCTGCAGTAGCCACATATACGCCCCCAAGCCAAATTACAAGACGAGCAGTCACCTTGGTTACAAAAACAGTCTAGGTACCCCTCCTCGTTCGCGTCTTCCAACCGCATTTTTACCATGCACGCCAAAACATTAAGGTCCATACTACCCCAGAGACTCAATGTTTGTATTGTACATGGACACAACAAAAAGGATACGCTCCCAGCCTTGGTCTGCCAGGATCCATACGACGGCGAGCAATTTTCTCTGTATCCAGTACTCTCTTCCAGGGAGTGTTGCGAGCTCTGTACTAAGTCACTCACAGTGTGGGGGCGGGGCTCGGGTTTTCCCGCCAGTCCTGGATGACTGTTGGCAACATTTTCCCGCGCGGCCGGGAACTTAGCACGTGGCTTCCTCCGCCTTGAGGGCTTCCCCATGGCGGAACAAAAATAGGACACAAATTTAGAAAAACATGTACAGGGCACCCCAGGTCTGATATCTCAGCAGCGCCTCCAAATGTAGCCCTTTTTGTGAACCCTCCTACACAAAAGAACTACTGGTACCGTATCACACCTGCGGCTCCAGGAGATCTGAGCCTCCGCTAGCTGGGAGCCTGGGGAAACCCTTACCATTACCTGGTGCAGCGCCTCCACTTACCCAGGATCCCCCGTTAGGAAAGATAGCCCTGAATAAGAAATACCATAACACACGTAGATATAAAACAATAGCTAACACTTTACTTAATAACACATAACACAGTACATAACATCATAACATAACCGGATGCTCTATCCGCATCACCTCAGCCCAATGTCTGGTATTCCCCACCCAGTGTCCTGTGATCACCCCACACCCAATGTCCCGCAATCCTGCGAAAGGTCGTGGGTGACTGCGCAGTCACTATGTTAAGCTAGGGCCCAGTTGGTGCACTTTATAATATTGAAGATACCTTCCGAGCACTCCGATGCTCGGGACCGCAACTCTCTTCTAAAAGGGTCAGACGTCCGTCTGATCCTTTCCAGGTACTCTGCCGGTGGACCCCAACGAGGGTCCCACCGCTTCACGGGAACTGCAACCGGATCACGGCAACACCAACCGCATGGGAACAGCAACCGCCGCTATCCCTATCACTGACTACTGCTAGAGTGACAGCAACCCTAACCTAGGGCCTGTCCCTGAAGAACCGCAACCTGGGATGGCTTGGGGGAAAACTCCTAGGGCCTGTGGACATAACCTGCCCCCCCCTTCCCCCCAGCTACCCAGTCCTAACTGTAACTGCTACTAGCTATTAACTAGCTACTCCCAAAGCACCTGCAGCTGACACACCGCTCACACTGTCAGCCTGCAAGGATCCACACTTCACACACACTGCACGCACTGCGCCCAGCACATACAGCGACACTACTCACAGACAGCTGCAATCACACACAGCCCCTGGATCCCGCAGCAACCACACTGCTAGCACACTGTGCCTCTTTGACAGTGCCCACAGCTCTCTCCGCTGCGACACTGCCAAACCAGCACCTTCCACACTCAAAGGTCACCTCCCTAGCTAAGGCGTCCCTCTTCAGTTACCCCCTGCCCTTTACCCGGGAATTGGGGCCTGCCTGGGAATCTAGGGAGGACCCTTACCTGATGCAGGAGCCACGCGCTCCCTGCACCCTTCCTACACCTTCCTTCTCCTCTGCCTGACTGACTGTTGCAAAGCCCGGGAAATGTATCTATATTCCCGGGCTGAGCTTCCTCCAGCCCTATTGGCTCCTCTGGGGCACCTGGTGCCTGTCTCCCTAAGCCTCCTGGGAATTGTAGTTCCCAGGGGCTGCCTAAAGCATTGGGGCCGCGTGCGCGCTTCCCTTGCGCATGCGCGAACCCCTAATGGCCGCCTCACTCTCCCTCTACACTTCCCTACTCTCGCGCGACCTCTCCCTATCCCTGGAGTCCTATCGCGCGCTTCCGCCCTACTGCGCATGCGCGAACCTCCGCGCAATGGCGGCGCCTTCTGCCTAAGCCGCCGAGCCGGTGGCAACGCGATCGCGGCCTTAGCGACGGCCCGATCGCGTCCCCGGCAACCAGCCTGCACCGCTCCCTGCACTGGCCCCCACCCTCGCGAAGTGCCGGCGGGTCCGTCAAGGCCTCCGGCGGCACCCGCTACCGCACGGCACTCGCGGAGGGGGGCCAGAAAGAGAAAATTTACCTCGGGGCTACATTCTCCCCTTCGCAGAATCCCAACGCTCTCGCTTGGGTAGCAACCATGCAGTGGATTACACAATGAAAAATGCATAGTAAACCGTACATCATACATAAGCATTTTCCCGTTCGTACCCAACATCCCCGCATGGATACCCGAGGCCAGCTGAGTTTCAGATTGGAGTGCCCCTAACAGACTGGGTGAGGGTATCCCACCTTGACTCCTGTGAGTCTTTTGGAACTCAAGACCTGTCCCTTGCACCAACCCACCTTCTCCCCCTCGCAGAAAAAATAGTAAGGGGTCCTGGGTATTGACCCTTTCCGGTTCCTCCGGTCTCGTCTCACGGGAGACAGGGAGGTTCAGTCTCTTGCCTCGATCCACCACATGGCGAACATAGCGCTCCATCGCGCACCTGGGAGAGGCCACAACTACCAGAGCGGTCTCAACAGAGTCTTTGTCCGCTCCAACAATCCCTTTAACGGTGACTTCGTCCGCGGACGGCACCACTTCTTCGGGTAGGCCCGGGTCTTGAGAAGGCCAAGCTTGGAGACTCCTCGTGCAGGAGTATGTGTCGCTCCGGTGCGCTACACCGGATACCTTCATGAGGTCGGATTCGTTCCACGATCTGCAGAGATCTTCTGGGGGAGACACTTCCACCAGGACGCGATGACGGGGTGAGCCCATCGCCCGGGTGACCCTACCTTTGGAGTCACCAGGCTCCACGATCACCGGGAAGCTCACACCCGACACCCCTGGGGCAGTCAACTTACCCCGGTCGGTATTGGCAGGTACTGATTCCACGCCTGGGACCGCTGGTACCTCGGTGGTAGGCCGGACTGGCCGTTGCAGGGCACACGGGCCCACATCATGGTCTGGATCAGTTGAGACGGTCGCTTCGGTGACCTCACTGGAGTGGTCCGCCGGCAGGCGCATCACCACGCTCGGTGGGTCGCTAGAATCATCACACATGGGCGGGGGTACAAGCACCTTACCCTGGCCGTCCGGAATCTGTGGTTCTGGTCTCGGTGGTTCCTGCTCGGGAACCGGGTCTGGAACCGACATCTGGGGTTCCGACATCTGGAGCTCCGCCTTCAGCGGCTCTGGCTCAGCGTCTGGAAAGTTCATTTGGGCACACGGGCCCTCCACCACCTCCATGGCTAAAGTGGACAAATCAGTAGCGGCTTCACCCACCTCGGTAGCACCATCAGGCGCCTCTTCCTCCGCAGGTTCCGCCATCAGAAGTTCCTGCTCCTCCCCTTGCACGTCCCCTTTGAGAGGGTCTGCAACAGTGGTCTGGACACACGGGTCCCCGGCGGCCTCTGGAAGTAGAACAGACTGGGGACACGTATCACTTACTTCAGGAGAGAGGTCCGGCTCCTCCTCTTCTTCATCGGCTGGTTCCGCCGCCTGGGGCAGGATAGGCTGTAGGAACCAGGCCCCGCAACACTCACATTGAGGCCCCCACTCCAGTGCCTCCCTAGGACAGTCACAATTTGGCATAAAACACTGGATACCCAGTTCTCCATCCAACTCGATGTCCTTGAAGTCGAGCGGTAACTGCGACAGGACTGCTCCCGAGGCACGGGCTTTTTGCAGGCAGGGACACGCTAGCACAACTTCATCTATTCCTGGCGCTCGCCAGGGCATATACACATTGGGGTGTAACCCCTGGCAGTCTATTTCCTTCTCAGGGGAAGGACACTCCATTTCTACAACAGTGTCCCCTCCCACTGGCCGTTCTGTAGGCTGCGGCAGTTTGGGTTGCAGGGTCGGTACCCTGCAGTAGCCACATATACGCCCCCAAGCCAAATTACAAGACGAGCAGTCACCTTGGTTACAAAAACAGTCTAGGTACCCCTCCTCGTTCGCGTCTTCCAACCGCATTTTTACCATGCACGCCAAAACATTAAGGTCCATACTACCCCAGAGACTCAATGTTTGTATTGTACATGGACACAACAAAAAGGATACGCTCCCAGCCTTGGTCTGCCAGGATCCATACGACGGCGAGCAATTTTCTCTGTATCCAGTACTCTCTTCCAGGGAGTGTTGCGAGCTCTGTACTAAGTCACTCACAGTGTGGGGGCGGGGCTCGGGTTTTCCCGCCAGTCCTGGATGACTGTTGGCAACATTTTCCCGCGCGGCCGGGAACTTAGCACGTGGCTTCCTCCGCCTTGAGGGCTTCCCCATGGCGGAACAAAAATAGGACACAAATTTAGAAAAACATGTACAGGGCACCCCAGGTCTGATATCTCAGCAGCGCCTCCAAATGTAGCCCTTTTTGTGAACCCTCCTACACAAAAGAACTACTGGTACCGTATCACACCTGCGGCTCCAGGAGATCCGAGCCTCCGCTAGCTGGGAGCCTGGGGAAACCCTTACGATTACCTGGTGCAGCGCCTCCACTTACCCAGGATCCCCTGTTAGGAAAGATAGCCCTGAATAAGAAATACCATAACACACGTAGATATAAAACAATAGCTAACACTTTACTTAATAACACATAACACAGTACATAACATCATAACATAACCGGATGCTCTATCCACATCACCTCAGCCCAATGTCTGGTATTCCCCACCCAGTGTCCTGTGATCACCCCACACCCAATGTCCCGCAATCCTGCGAAAGGTCGTGGGTGACTGCGCAGTCACTATGTTAAGCTAGGGCCCAGTTGGTGCACTTTATAATATTGAAGATACCTTCCGAGCACTCCGATGCTCGGGACCGCAACTCTCTTCTCAAAGGGTCAGACGTCCGTCTGATCCTTTCCAGGTACTCTGCCGGTGGACCCCAACGAGGGTCCCACCGCTTCACGGGAACTGCAACCGGATCACGGCAACACCAACCGCATGGGAACAGCAACCGCCGCTATCCCTATCACTGACTACTGCTAGAGTGACAGCAACCCTAACCTAGGGCCTGTCCCTGAAGAACCGCAACCTGGGATGGCTTGGGGGAAAACTCCTAGGGCCTGTGGACATAACCTGCCCCCCCCTTCCCCCCAGCTACCCAGTCCTAACTGTAACTGCTACTAGCTATTAACTAGCTACTCCCAAAGCACCTGCAGCTGACACACCGCTCACACTGTCAGCCTGCAAGGATCCACACTTCACACACACTGCACGCACTGCGCCCAGCACATACAGCGACACTACTCACAGACAGCTGCAATCACACACAGCCCCTGGATCCCGCAGCAACCACACTGCTAGCACACTGTGCCTCTTTGACAGTGCCCACAGCTCTCTCCGCTGCGACACTGCCAAACCAGCACCTTCCACACTCAAGGGTCACCTCCCTAGCTAAGGCGTCCCTCTTCAGTTACCCCCTGCCCTTTACCCGGGAATTGGGGCCTGCCTGGGAATCTAGGGAGGACCCTTACCTGATGCAGGAGCCACGCGCTCCCTGCACCCTTCCTACACCTTCCTTCTCCTCTGCCTGACTGACTGTTGCAAAGCCCGGGAAATGTATCTATATTCCCGGGCTGAGCTTCCTCCAGCCCTATTGGCTCCTCTGGGGCACCTGGTGCCTGTCTCCCTAAGCCTCCTGGGAATTGTAGTTCCCAGGGGCTGCCTAAAGCATTGGGGCCGCGTGCGCGCTTCCCTTGCGCATGCGCGAACCCCTAATGGCCGCCTCACTCTCCCTCTACACTTCCCTACTCTCGCGCGAGCTCTCCCTATCCCTGGAGTCCTATCGCGAGCTTCCGCCCTACTGCGCATGCGCGAACCTCCGCGCAATGGCGGCGCCTTCTGCCTAAGCCGCCGAGCCGGTGGCAACGCGATCGCGGCCTTAGCGACGGCCCGATCGCGTCCCCGGCAACCAGCCTGCACCGCTCCCTGCACTGGCCCCCACCCTCGCGAAGTGCCGGCGGGTCCGTCAAGGCCTCCGGCGGCACCCGCTACCGCACGGCACTCGCGGAGGGGGGCCAGAAAGAGAAAATTTACCTCGGGGCTACATATAGTTATAGGATTGGGACTGCAATCCTGATCATCAGACGTTTGAGTCTGGATTACAAGCACTGCTGTTTCTCCATGTCTTCCATATGGGTTTGGAATACGTATCTGTACAGCATCTTATGTATGTATGTATGTATGTATATATGTATGTAGGTCTTTACAGGTATGTATGGTATGTCTTTATTTATATAGTGGCATTAATGTACATAGCGCATCACAGGAGTAATATACGTGACAATCACTATTATGCTGATAGTCTATTTCTTTTTACGGGTCGTATTTCTGTACAAACTGTAGGACATGTGGAATCAGGTGTACTATATGTACTGAAATGGATTGATGGGGGGCTTTAGAGTATTTTAACTATTTTAATATCTGTATCTTCATCAAACCAGCAAGTGATCTCTTGAATGGCAACTCCATCTAATTATGGAACTAATAACGATTATCACGTGTCTGTCCCCTGATACATGCAAATGCTATGATGCTCCTCAGTCAGCTCCTGCCTTGGACTCCTTACATCCTATTTGTGAAGCCATCATCTGTAATGTCCCCCTCCACTGTTCCATAAAACAACCAGACTCGCCAGGTAACAGGCAGGGCAGCCTCACCCTAATTCACAAGGAAAACTCCTCACATCAGCGTATTTATGTCTCCCTGTTCCTGTCCCATCATCGGAGACCTCAGCATCTTTACCATTCAAGGCACAACACTCTAATGTTGCCGGGGCAACCGTGGCTGGACCAGACAACTTGGTTGGTCAACTGACCACGGTGATACTGTCTTTGGGGCATTACATATACTATTTAATTAGTTGAATACATGGAAATTTATCACTATCAATTTTAGCAGACTGTTGAATTTAGCCCTTTTTATGTGATAAATCTGGTGCTGTTTTTTTTAACGGTGCAGCCGACGTACAGTAAGCATTGCTTTCCAAGGCTTTTTAAAGTCAGTTCTGTGTCCCAGGCCTGCCCTCTCCTGGAGGGTTCAAAGCTCCAGAACAATGTTCCTTTATCCACAACCCGATTCCTACATATGGAATTACAAGGGACGAACAATAAGTGTTAATTTTCAAAGTCTCCCACTCAAAAACCCACCCACACCTCATTATACTCTGTGCACCATGTAACTCCTCCCTAACTCGTCCCTACGGTGCAAACTGGGGCAGAGAGATGTCAAATGTGATACATGTCATTATACTCTGTGCACCATGTAACTCCCCCCAACTCCTCCTACTGACTCTCCCCAAGGTGCAAGCTGGGGCAGAGACACAGAATGTGATACATCTCATTATAATCTGTGCACCATGTAACTCCCCCCAACTCCTCCTACTGACTCTCCCCACGGTGCATGCTGGGGCAGAGACGCAGAATGTGATACATCTCATTATAATCTGTGCACCATATAACTCCTCCCCAACTCCTCCTACTGACTCTCCCCAAGGTGCAAGCTGGGGCAGAGACGCAGAATGTGATACATCTCATTATAATCTGTGCACCATGTAACTCCCCCCAACTCCTCCTACTGACTCTCCCCATGGTGCAAGCTGGGACAGAGACGCAGAATGTGATACATCTCATAATCTGTGCACCATGTAACTCCCCCCCAGCTCCTCCGACTTACTCTCCCCAAGGTGCAAGCTGGGGCAGAGACGCAGAATGTGATACATCTCATTATAATCCGTGCACCATGTAACTCCCCCCAACTCCTCCTACTGACTCTCCCCAGGGTGCAAGCTGGGACAGAGACGCAGAATGTGATACATCTCATTATAATCTGTGCACCATGTAACTCCCCCCCAGCTCCTCCTACTGACTCTCCCCAAGGTGCAAGTTGGGGCAGAGACGCAGAATGTGATACATCTCATTATAATCTGTGCCCCATGTAACTCTCCCCCAACTCCTCCTACTGACTCTCCCAAAGGTGCATGCTGGGGCAGAGACACAGAATGTGATACATCTCATTATAATCTGTGCACCATGAAACTCTCCCCAACTCCTCCTACTGACTCTCCCCAAGGTGCAAGCTGGGGCAGAGACGCAAAATGTGATACATCTCATTATAATCTGTGCACCATGAAACTCTCCCCAACTCCTCCTACTGACTCTTCCCAAGGTGCAAGCTGGGGCAGAGACGCAAAATGTGATACATCTCATTATAATCTGTGCACCATGTAACTCTCCCCAACTCCTCCTACTGACTCTCCCCAAGGTGCAAGCTGGGGCAGAGACGCAGAATGTGATACATCTCATTATAATCTGTGCCCCATGTAACTCCCCCCAACTCCTCCTACTGACCCTCCCCAAGGTGCATGCTGGGACAGAGACGCAGAATGTGATACATCTCATTATAATCTGTGCCCCATGTAACTCCCCCCAACTCCTCCTACTGACTCTCCCCAAGGTGCAAACTGGGACAGAGACGCAGAATGTGATACATCTCATTATAATCTGTGCCCCATGGAACTCCCCCCAACTCCTCCTACTGACTCTCCCCAAGGTGCAAGCTGGGGCAGAGACGCAGAAAGTGATACATCTCATTATAATCTGTGCCCCATGTAACTCCTCCCAACTCCTCCTACTGACACTCCCCAAGGTGCAAGCTGGGGCAGAGACGCAGAATGTGATACATCTCATTATAATCTGTGCCCCATGGAACTCCCCCCAACTCCTCCTACTGACTCTCCCCAAGGTGCAAACTGGGACAGAGACGCAGAAAGTGATACATCTCATTATAATCTGTGTCCCATGTAACTCCTCCCAACTCCTCCTACTGACTCTCCCCAAGGTGCAAGCTGGGGCAGAGACGCAGAATGTGATACATCTCATTAAATCTGTGCACCATGTAACTCCCCCCAACTCCTCCTACTGACTCTCCCCAAGGTGCAAACTGGGGCAGAGACGCAGAATGTGATACATCTCATTATAATCTGTGCACCATGTAACTCCCCCCCAAGTCCTCCTACTGACTCTCCCCAAGGTGCATGCTGGGGCAGAGATGCAGAATGTGATACATCTCATTATAATCTGTGCACCATGTAACTCCCCCAACTCCTCCTACTGACTCTCCCCAAGGTGCATGCTGGGGCAGAGACGCAGAATGTGATACATCTCATTATAATCTGTGCCCCATGTAACTCCCCCCAACTCCTCCTACTGACCCTCCCCAAGGTGCATGCTGGGACAGAGACGCAGAATGTGATACATCTCATTATAATCTGTGCCCCATGTAACTCCCCCCAACTCCTCCTACTGACTCTCCCCAAGGTGCAAACTGGGACAGAGACGCAGAATGTGATACATCTCATTATAATCTGTGCCCCATGGAACTCCCCCCAACTCCTCCTACTGACTCTCCCCAAGGTGCAAGCTGGGGCAGAGACGCAGAAAGTGATACATCTCATTATAATCTGTGCCCCATGTAACTCCTCCCAACTCCTCCTACTGACTCTCCCCAAGGTGCAAGCTGGGGCAGAGACGCAGAATGTGATACATCTCATTATAATCTGTGCCCCATGGAACTCCCCCCAACTCCTCCTACTGACTCTCCCCAAGGTGCAAACTGGGACAGAGACGCAGAAAGTGATACATCTCATTATAATCTGTGCCCCATGTAACTCCTCCCAACTCCTCCTACTGACTCTCCCCAAGGTGCAAGCTGGGGCAGAGACGCAGAATGTGATACATCTCATTAAATCTGTGCACCATGTAACTCCCCCCAACTCCTCCTACTGACTCTCCCCAAGGTGCAAACTGGGGCAGAGACGCAGAATGTGATACATCTCATTATAATCTGTGCACCATGTAACTCCCCCCCAAGTCCTCCTACTGACTCTCCCCAAGGTGCATGCTGGGGCAGAGATGCAGAATGTGATACATCTCATTATAATCTGTGCACCATGTAACTCCTCCCAACTCCTCCTACTGACTCTCCCCAAGGTGCAAGCTGGGGCAGAGACGCAGAATGTGATACATCTCATTATAATCTGTGCCCCATGGAACTCCCCCCAACTCCTCCTACTGACTCTCCCCAAGGTGCAAACTGGGACAGAGACGCAGAAAGTGATACATCTCATTATAATCTGTGCCCCATGTAACTCCTCCCAACTCCTCCTACTGACTCTCCCCAAGGTGCAAGCTGGGGCAGAGACGCAGAATGTGATACATCTCATTAAATCTGTGCACCATGTAACTCCCCCCAACTCCTCCTACTGACTCTCCCCAAGGTGCAAACTGGGGCAGAGACGCAGAATGTGATACATCTCATTATAATCTGTGCACCATGTAACTCCCCCCCAAGTCCTCCTACTGACTCTCCCCAAGGTGCATGCTGGGGCAGAGATGCAGAATGTGATACATCTCATTAAATCTGTGCACCATGTAACTCCCCCCAACTCCTCCTACTGACTCTCCCCAAGGTGCAAACTGGGGCAGAGACGCAGAATGTGATACATCTCATTATAATCTGTGCACCATGTAACTCCCCCCCCAACTCCTCCTACTGACTCTCCCCAAGGTGCATGCTGGGGCAGAGACGCAGAATGTGATACATCTCATTATAATCTGTGCCCCATGTAACTCCTCCCAACTCCTCCTACTGACTCTCCCCAAGGTGCAAGCTGGGACAGGAGCAAAACACTTTGATACATACTGTAGGGACATAATATTTTGCGCTTACATTCCCATGCCTCTCTCTCAAAGATCACACCTGAAGAGACCTCGGCAGTCTCTTAAGCTTATGCACCGGACGTATTAAGGAAGCGCTGCTTTCCACGGGATTCCTTTGCATTTGATGCATCGGGTGCTGTTTTTTGTATGGGTTTTGCTGGGAGATTTTTGTACATACACCCACAGCAGGAGGATTGCTTGCGTGTCACCGACCCTCTGACATTTTGTGGGTATTAAATAGGTACTACTGTTCCTCTCCTCATGCTGGATGGAGGTACTTCCAAGTAATCCCCATGGAAGTCCCATAAAGCAGGTGCGGCCAACTCCAGTACTCAAGGGTTAAAAACAGGTCAGGTTTTCAGGATATCCGCGTGTAACCAGGTCCCCTCTGGCCCCCCTGTTCTATTGTCCTTCCCCCTTACCTCCACTGCCGTGGATGATGTTGCGGGCGGTGGGAGCAGCAACGGGCTCGCCGCTGGCTCCCGGTAAAGGGCGCTGCCATGTTTGGAGTGTGTGCGCATGCGCGGAGGTCCGCGCATGTGCAGAAGGAGCTCAGCCGCCAATACCGTTTGGCGCATGCGCAGGCACTAGAAGCGCGAGGCAGCTAGTAAGGAAAGTTCTCCGCGGGGACTACAACCCCCAGCAGCCTTAGGGGCTGCAGTCACAGGGTACAGAACAGCCAATAGGGCTGCAAGGCTCTCCTGCTGCAGTTGATTCAATTGGCGCACTCAGACCTCGCGCTTCAGTCGGAGCTGGGACTCAGAGAGGTGAGGTGCAAGTGCAGGGTGTCTGTGGCCCCTGCACTAGGCCAGAGACCCCTTGATAGGCCCCAGCTAGGCCCCGACTCCCCTGTAAGCTTGTGGCTGCTACAGGGACAGGCCCTTAGACAGGGACACTGCCCCATTAGCTTCTCAGTATCAGGGACACAGCTGCGACGCTGCGCAGCTCTGGCGACCGCGGTCTGGGACCAGACCATCGCTGCATCATAGAGACTATCTTCGTGTGGGACACTCCAGCCGGATACCACCCCACGCGGAGGCGGCTCATCGCGGAGGCGGACTCATCGCGGAGGCGGACTCATCGCGGAGGCGGACTCATCGCGGTGGCGGACTCATCGCGAAGGCGGGCTCCATCGCGGAGGCGGACTCATCGCGGAGGCGGCTCATCGCGGAGGCGGACTCATCGCGGAGACGGACTCATCGCGGAGGCGGGCTCATCGCGGAGGCGGACTCATCGCGGAGGCGCACTCATCGCGGAGGCGGCTCATCGCGGAGGCGGGCTCAACGCGGTGGCGGACTCAACGCGGAGGCGGACTCATCGCGGAGGCGGGGCTCATCGCGGAGGCGGGCTCATCGCGGAGGCGGGCTCATCGCGGAGGCGGGTTCCATCGCGGAGGCGGACTCATCGCGGAGGCGGACTCATCGCGTAGGCGGACTCAACGCGGAGGCGGACTCAACGCGGAGGCGGACTCAACGCGAGGCGGACTCATCGCGGAGGCGGACTCCATCGTGGAGGCGGGCTCATCGCGGAGGCGGGTTCCATCGCGGAGGCGGACTCATCGTGGAGGCGGACTCATCGCGGAGGCGGGTTCCATCGTGGAGGCGGGCTCATCGTGGAGGCGGATCATCGCGGAGGCGGACTCATCGTGGAGGCGGACTCATGGAGGCGGACTCATCGCGGAGGCGGGTTCCATCGCGGAGGCGGGCTCATCGTGGAGGCGGATCATCGCGGAGGCGGACTCATCGTGGAGGCGGACTCATGGAGGCGGACTCATCGCGGAGGCGGGTTCCATCGCGGAGGCGGGCTCATCGCGGAGGCGGGCTCCATCGCGGAGGCGGACTCATCGCGGAGGCGGCTCATCACGGAGGCGGACTAATCGCGGAGGCGGACTCATCGCGGAGGCGGCTCATCATGGAGGCGGACCCATCGCGGAGGCGGACCCATCGCGGAGGCGGGTTCCATCGTGGAGGCGGGCTCATCGCGGAGGCGGACTCATCGCGGAGGCAGACTCATCGCGGAGGCGGACTCATCGCGGAGGCGGACTCATCGCGGAGGCGGGTTCCATCGCGGAGGCGGGTTCCATCGCGGAGGCGGACTCATCGTGGAGGCGGGCTCATCGCGGAGGCGGGCTCATCGCGGAGGCGGACTCATCGCGGAGGCAGGCTCATCGTGGAGGCGGACTCATCGCGGAGGCGGACTCATCGCGGAGGCGGACTCATCGCGGAGGCGGGTTCCATCGCGGAGGCGGGCTCATCGCGGAGGCGGGCTCCATCGCGGAGGCGGACTCATCGTGGAGGCGGCTCATCGCGGAGGCGGACTAATCGTGGAGGCGGACTCATCGCGGAGGCGGGTTCCATCGCGGAGGCGGACTAATCGTGGAGGCGGACTCATCGCGGAGGCGGCTCATCTTGGAGGCGGGCTCCATCTCAGAGGCGGACTCATCGCGGAGGCGGGCTCCATCGCGGAGGCGGATCATCGCGGAAGCGAATCATCGCGGAGGCGGGCTCATCGCGGAGGCGGGCTCATCGCGGAGGCAGACTTATCGCGGAGGCGGCTCATCGCGGAGGCGGCTCATCGCGGAGGTGGGCTCCATCGCGGAGGCGGGCTCCAACGCGGAGGCGGACTCAACGCGGAGGCGGACTCAACGCGGAGGCGGACTCATCGCGGAGGCGGACTCATCGCGGAGGCGGACTCATCGCGGAGGCGGACTCATCGCGGAGGCGGGCTCCATCGTGGAGGCGAGCTCATCGGCTAGGCGGGCTCATCGCGGAGGCGGACTCATCGCGGAGGCGGCTCATCGCGGAGGCGGGTTCCATCGTGGAGGCGGGCTCATCGCGGAGGCGGACTCATCGCGGAGGCGGACTCATCGCGGAGGCGGACTCAACGCGGAGGCGGACTCATCGCGGAGGCGAGCTCATCGCGGAGGCGGACTCATCGCGGAGGCGGACTCATCGCGGAGGCGGGCTCATCGCGGAGGCGGACTCATCGCGGAGGCGGACTCATCGCGGAGGCGGCTCATCGCGGAGGCGTACTCATCGCGGAGGCGGCTCATCGCGGAGGCGGGCTCATCGCGGAGGCGGACTCATCGCGGAGGCGGGCTCATCGCGGAGGCGGGCTCATCGCGGAGGCGGGCTCATCGCGGAGGCGGACTCATCGCGGAGGCGGACTCATCGCGGAGACGGACTCATCGCGGAGGCGGACTCATCGCGGAGGCGGACTCATCGCGGAGGCGGCTCATCGCGGAGGCGGACTCATCGCGGAGGCGGGCTCCATCGCGGAGGCGGACTCATCGCGGAGGCGGGCTCCATCGCGGAGGCGAACTCATCGCGGAGGCAGGCTCCATCGCGGAGGCGGCTCATCGCGGAGGCGGGCTCCATCGCGGAGGCGGCTCATCGCGGAGGCGGACTCCATCGCGGAGGCGGACTCATCGCGGAGGCGGGCTCCATCGCGGAGGCGAACTCATCGCGGAGGCAGGCTCCATCGCGGAGGCGGCTCATCGCGGAGGCGGGCTCCATCGCGGAGGCGGCTCATCGCGGAGGCGGACTCCATCGCGGAGGCGGACTCATCGCTGGATTGGTGGATCCTATCTGTTATCTGTCGGCGAGCCCGGGTGCTGGAGTACCCGGCAAGTACCTACTACACTAAGTGCACCAACCATTACACCTAGACTAGTGGGCAGCGCTGTGTCACACATTGGCGTTGGGTGTGGGACTGTTGGGACACAGAGTGTGAGACACGTGGCGGGTGGA
>NC_134486.1:418713615-418721115 GCF_040206685.1 Ascaphus truei
GGGGGTGAAAGATCTCTTCCCGTGCGGTTACTTACCTCGCACCGGGCCGCGCTCCTCCTCGGGTTCCTCGGCGGTTCCCCCCGGCGATGCGGAGCTGAGACGCTCAGGTGAGGGGGTGTGTGGGCCGCGGCCCGTGCAGCTCCCGACAGAGACAGCTAGGCCTGAGAGCCGGAGCAGCGCGCGCGGGGATGGGGAGCTGGGGGCGCGGCCTCTAGGCCTGAAGGTGAGAGCGGCGACAGCGTGCTCTGGGGGGGGGGGGAGCACCGGGAGAGCGGGTGAGCACCGGGAGAGAGGGTGCTCTGGGGGGGGGGGGGAGGGAGGGTGCTCTGGGGGGGGGGGAGGGGGGGAGCACCGGGGGAGCGGGGTGAGCACCGGGAGAGAGGGTGCTCTGGGGGGGGGGGGAGGGGGGGAGCACCGGGGGAGAGGGTGCTCCGGGAGAGCGGGTGATGTTGAGGTCCCGCGGAGTGGTGATAGGGGGTAGTTCCGTTGTTGCGGGCCAGCGGCCAGGAAAGGGGGGGTGGCGGACAGAGGGTGAGGAGGGGGGTGAGGGGCTCCGGAGCAGCATCGTGCTGTGGATGGTGGGGGGGGGGGGGTGAGGGGCTCCGGAGGAGCATCGTGCGGTGGATGTATGGGTGAGGGGGGTGGGGTAGTTTTGGGTGTGCTCCGGGGATGTTCGGGTGAGGGGGGGGGT
Source organism: Ascaphus truei (assembly GCF_040206685.1). NCBI lineage: Eukaryota > Metazoa > Chordata > Amphibia > Anura > Ascaphidae > Ascaphus > Ascaphus truei. The sequence continues at coordinate 418,714,307 of NC_134486.1, forward strand.
GTGATGGAGCATCGTGCGTTGTATGTTCAGCAGCGTGCGTTTGCTGTTGGTGTGAGGGGGGGGGGGTGATGGAGCATCGTGCGTTGTATGTTTGGGTGAGGGGGGTTGGTGATGGGCTGCGGGAGGGCTGTGGCGTGCGTTTGTAGTGTGCATGAGGTTGGGGGGGGGTGATGGTGGAGGGGGGTGCATGAGGTTGAGGGGGGTGGTGGTGGAGGGGGGGTGCATGAGGTTGGGGGGTGGTGGTGGAGGGGGGTGTTTGTAAGAGGCAGTGCGGTGAGTGTTAGGTGCTTAGAAGCATTCCCAAAGGTCACTGAGGGGTGGGACAATGTGGCAGTGGTGTTGGCCAAAGGCCAATGAGAGTCAGTGAGGGGTGGGACAGTGGGGTGAGGGGTGGGACAGTGTGGCAGTGGTGTTGGTCGAAGGCCAATGAGAGTCAGTGAGGGGTGGGACAGTGTGGTAACGGGTGGGACAGTGTTGAGGTGGAGTGACAGGCCAAAGGTGCAATGCGATTGGCCCTAGGGACACAGGGCATGCAGACAAACATACAGACATTTCAGAATATATAGTAGACTAGCTGAGAGACCCGGCGTTGCCCGGGATGTAAATGCGTAATAGGTAGTATTATTTATAAATGGTGGAACAATAGGTGAGTATTTGTTGTAAAGGTTGGATAATAATGTTGAAAAGAAAGATGGAAGAAAATGTAATACGATGTTGTTTAAAAATGGTTTATTGTAAACACACCACAGTACAATGTATATTTTGGTGACATAAGTCAGCGGTGCGCAATCTATGGGGCGCGACCCCCAGGGGGGGCGCGAGACTGCCGACGGGGGGCGCGGGGTTTACAGAGGCCCCGCGCGCTTCCCGAAGGCACTTAAATTAAGTGCCGGGGGAGCTGCAGGGCCTCTGTAAACCATACTTACCCGTGGCTCCGGCGGCTTCCTCCTGGCGTCGCCATGGCAACGCGGCGTCAAAATGACGCTGCGAGGTCATGTGACGTCACGTTGCTATGGCAACGTGACGTCATTACGCCGGTGCGAGGGTAAGTTGGGGTTGGGGGGGGCGCGGGAGTGAGGGGACAGCCGGCAGGGGGGCGCAGGGAAAAAAGTTTGCGCCCCCCTGACATAAGTGATGTGAAAATGTGAGGCGTGTGTCCTGCTAGGGTGTGAGGCGGCGGGTGGGTGTTCAGTACGGGTGGCGCATGGGTAGTGAGTGCTGGCTGTGGGTCGGGGTCCTGCTAGGGTGTGAGGCGGCGGGTGGGTGTTCAGTACGTGTGGCGCGTGGGTAGTGAGTGCTGGCTGTGGGTCGGGGTCCTGCTAGGGTGTGAGGCGGCGGGTGTGTGGCGAGTGCGGGTGACAGCTGGTCAGTGATATTGTTGCGTAGGGGCAGGAGGCGGCAGGTGTGTGTCGAGTGTGTGGGGTGGGTGAGAGGCGGCGGGTGTGTCGAGTGGCGGGTGTCTGTTGAGTGCGTGCAGCGGCTGTGTGGCGCAGGGGTGTGAGCGGTGGGCGGGTGAAAGGCAGAAGTGCGGGTGGGCGAAAGGCAGAGCCGGGAGGGCGGACGAAAGGCGTTGAAGGAGGGGAGGTGAGGTCGGAGGGGTGGTGGGGGGTGGGGAGGGGAGGTGAAGGGGGGCGGAGGGGAGGTCAGAGGGGAGGTGAGGATGGGTGGTGAGGGGAGGTGAAGGGGGGGCGGAGGGGAGGTGAAGGGGGGGCGGAGGGGAGGTGAAGGGGGGGTGAGGGGAGGTGAAGGAGGGGTGAGGGGAGGTGAAGGGGGGGTGACGGGAGGTGGAGGGGGTTGCCGGGAGGTGAAGGGAGGGAGGGGTGACAGGAGGGGGGTGACAGGAGGCGAAGGGGGGGGTGGTGACAGGAGGTGAAGGGGGTGTGAAGGGAGGAAGGGGGAGGTGGAGGAGAGGAAGGGGGAAGAGGGAGGAGGGGAAGGGGGGAGGGGGGGAGGTGGGGGAAAGGGTGAAGGGGGGAGGTGGGGAAAGGGTGAAGGGGGGAGGGGTGAAGGGGGAAAGGGGGGTAAAGGTGGGGAGGGGAAAAGGGGGGAAAGGTGGGGGAGGAGGGAAAGGGGGGAAAGAGGGGGGAAGGGGGGAAAGAGGGGTGGAGGGGGGGAAGGGGGTGGAGGGGGGGAAGGGGGGAGAGGGGGGATGGGGAAAGGGGGGAGGTGGAGGAGGGGAGGAGGGTAAGGGGGGAGGTGAGGAGGGTAAGGGGGGAGGTGGAGGAGGGGAAGGGGGGAGGTGGAGGAAGGGAAGGGGGGAGGTGGAGGAAGGGGGGAGGTGGAGGAGGGGAAGGGGGGAGGTGGAGGAGGGGAAGGGGGAGGTGGAGGAATGGAAGGGGGGAGGTGGAGGAGGGGAAGGAGGGGGGGGGAGGTGGAGGAGGGGAAGGGGGGAGATGGAGGAGGGGAAGGGGGAGATGGAGGAGGGGAAGGGGGAGGTGGTGAGAAGAGGGGGGAGGTGGTGGGAAGTGGGGAGGAGGGGGGAGGTGGTGGGAAGGGGGGAGGAGGGGTGGTGGGAAGGGGGGGGGAGGAGGTGGGAAGGGGGGGGAGGTGGTGGGAAGGGGGGGGAGGTGGTGGGAAGGGGGGGAGGTGGTGGGAAGGGGGGGAGGTGGGAAGGGGGGGGAGGTGGTGGGAAGGGGGTGGGAAGGTGGGAAGGTGGGGAGGTGGTGGGAAGGGGTGGGCGGTGGAAAGGGGGGGGAGGTGGTGGGAAGAGGGGGGAGGTGGTGGGAAGGTGGGGAGGTGGTGGGAGGTTGTAAGGGAAGGTGAAGGGGGGTGAAGGTGGGGGTGGGGGTGAAGGTGGGGTGGAGGTGAAGGGGGGTGGAGGGGAGGTTAAGGGGGGGGGTGGAGGTGAGGTGAAGGGGGGTGGAAGTGAGGTGAAGGGGGGGTGAAGTGGAGGGGAGGTGGAAGGGAGGGGAAGTGTAGTGAGGGGTGGGTGAGGGGAGGTGGAGGGGGGGTGGAGGGGATGTGGAGGGGGGGTGGAGGGGATGTGGATGGGAGGGGAAGTGTAGTGAGGGGAGGTGAAGGCCGCTCACTCACCCGTCCGGCAGCTCCCACGTGGATCTGAGGCGGGAGGCAGCGTGTTGTGGCCGCTCCCCCGCTGAGTGTAGCGGCGCCGGGGGGGGGGGTGGAGGGGAAGTGAGTGAGGGGAGGTGATCACTCCGCTCCCTCGCTGAGTGTAGCGGCGCCGGGGGGGGGGTGGAGGGGAAGTGAGTGAGGGGAGGTGATCACTCCGCTCCCCCGCTGACTGTAGCGGCGCCGGGGGGGGGGGGGGTGGAGGGGAAGTGAGTGAGGGGAGGTGATCACTCCGCTCCCCCGCTGAGTGTAGCGGCGCCGGGGGGGGGGGTGGAGGGGAAGTGAGTGAGGGGAGGTGATCACTCCGCTCCCCCGCTGAGTGTAGCGGCGCCGGGGGGGTGGAGGGGAAGTGAGTGAGGGGAGGTGATCACTCCGCTCCCCCGCTGACTGTAGCGGCGCCGGGGGGGGTGGAGGGGAAGTGAGTGAGGGGAGGTGATCACTCCGCTCCCCCGCTGACTGTAGCGGCGCCGGGGGGGGGGGGGGTGGAGGGGAAGTGAGTGAGGGGAGGTGAAGGGGGGTGAGGGGACGTGAAGACCGCTCACTCACCCGTCCGGCCGCTCACTCACCCGTCCGGCCGCTCCCACGTGGAGGGGGGGGATGAAAGCGCGGGAAACAGGAAGAGGCGGAGCCTCCGGGACCGGTGGGGAAGAGAGCGGGAGATGTGCTGCTAACACTGTGAGCCCCGCTAATGTATGTAACACCCCCCCCCCGTATGTGTGTGTGACAGTGTGTGTGTGTGTGTGTGTGTGTGTGTGTGTGTGTGTGTGTGGGGGGGGTGTGGTGTGGTGTGGTGTGGTGTGGTGTGGTGTGGTGTGTGTGTGTTTTTTTTTTTTTTTTTTTGTGGACCTTTGGCCCGTCGCTCCGCCTCAGGCCAATGAGAGGTGTGGGGGGCGGGCCAAGGGGGTGGTGTGAGTGTGTGAGGCCAATGAAAGGTGTGCGGGGGCGGGCGGCCCAAGGGACCAATGAGATTGCCGCTAGGGACACCGGACATCCAGGCAGGCAAACATACAGTGCTTTCACTAATATAGTATAAGATATACACACCACACATACATATATACACACCACACATTATATATATATATATATATACACATATATATATATACACATATATATATATATATATATATATATATATATATACACATATATATATATATATATATATATATACACACCACACATACACACACATATATACATATATACACACACACACACACCACACATATATACACACACACAACACATATATACACACACACACACACCCTGCAGCCCGTTTTTCACACACACACACACACACACACACACACACACACACACACACACACACACACACACACACACACACACCCTGCAGCCCGTTTTTCTCACACACACACACACACACACACACACACCCTGCAGCCCGTTTTTCACACACACACACACACACACACACACACACACCCTGCAGCCCGTTTTTCACACACACACACACACACACACACACACACACACACACACACACACCCTGCAGCCCGTTTTTCACACACACACACACACACACACACACACACACACACACACACACACACACACACACACACACACACACACACCCTGCAGCCCGTTTTTCACACACACACACACACACACACACACACACACACACACACACACACACACAGCTTGTACACACACACACACACCCCCTGCAGCCCGTTTTTCACACACACCCTGCAGCCCGTTTTTCTCACACACACACACATACACCCTGCAGCCCGTTTTTCACACACACACACACACACACACACACACACACACACACACACACACACACACACACACACACACACACACACACACACACACACACACACACACACACACCTTGGTGCTGTCTGGTGGCTCTGCAGTTGCAGTGCCGGGCAAGCTGCAGCCCCATTGGATGGGAGCGGTCGCGTGACCGCTCCTCTGCTTCCCCTCAGAGGTTTTTTTTTAAATGAGCTAGCAGCCCTTGTTTCCCGCTGCTGGCGGCCCTGATCGCGGCGCCCCTCTAGCCAAGCCGCGGCGCACCAGGGCGCCGCGGCGCACAGTTTGGGAAACACTTCTGTACCTGATTCGGCAGTCTGTGGTAGCAGACGTGAAGGTTTTGATAGCTGTGAAGCGTGGCCCCAGAGCAGGTTGAGGATTAGAGGATTATTGCAAAACAAAGCCTGAGGGGTGGGACAGTGTGGAAGTATTAGGGCATTGGTGTTGGACGCAGGCCAATGAGAGGTGTGCGGGGGCGGGCATTGGACACAGGCCAATGAGAGTCAGTGAGGGGTGGGACGCAGGCCAATGAGAGGTGTGCGGGGGCGGGCATTGGACGCAGGCCAATGAGAGTCAGTGAGGGGTGGGACGCAGGCCAATGAGAGGTGTGCGGGGGCGGGCATTGGACGCAGGCCAATGAGAGTCAGTGAGGGGTGGGACAGTGTGGCATTGGTGTTGGACGTAGGCCAATGAGAGGTGTGCGGGGGCGGGCATGGCCTGAGCAGGAGTGACAGGCCCAAGGTCCAATGCGATTGACCCTTGGGACGCAGACATACAGTGATTTCACAAATATATAGTAGATATATATATATGTGAGTGTGTGCTTATTGTGCAAGTATATATATACATATATATGTCCTGTAACGGGTAATTCCACACAGTAGAATCCGTGACAGGTGGAGGCGCTGAATAACACCGTACCAGTTACACCCCAGGCCCCCTGCAGCGGAGGCTCAGACCTCCTGTGAGCCGCAGGTATTGCACCACACACACCGTAGTCACATCACTGCATAGAGGGTGGGGATATATGTGTTACACCTGCTTCAGCACAGGTGGTGCAGTCTTTGACTGAGCTACTGATTAAGCCACCCGTGGTAAAGCAGGGATATCCTGAAAACCTGACCTGTTGGTGGCCGTTGAGGACTGAAGTGGAGCACTCCTGCACCTTAGCACACAAAAAATCCCCTCTGTGTAATACAGCCAGTCCTGCAGGGGGCACAATCATGTCCTGTAATGTACCCCTGCTGAATAGATACCCCGCGGGGGGGGGGGGGGGAGGGGGGTATTGTCCTGATGAAGGTTGCTTGTGACTGAAACATGTCTGTGTTATCCCATTGTCTCGACAAACCTGAGATTTGCTATAATATTGTGCTCACCCCTGATTCTTTCTTCTAAAACACTGTTTCAACCCCTGTCTACCCCCCCCCCCCCTTCCCGTCTTGGGGTTATATGTAAAGTTACCCGGAAGTATTGCACCAATGACATCACTCACATTGCATTCTGACATCACAGATCTTACTACTGTTGCTATGCAACCGGAAATACAGACCCTGTATAATAAGCCTTGTATAGGGTGTAAGAAGCATGCAAATAAGTGCAATTATAAAGACAATGTGACCATGGAAATCCCACCCGTCTAATGCCTGTTATGTGTGCCTGACGTGCAGAGCCCGGCACACTGCATGTAATCCTAATTACTGTCACTCTGTAGGAATTACAGCCTGTCTTTGGCGTATAATAATGACAAATGAGTGAGGAATTGTGATATGATCGCAGCGCTGGCCGTTACTTTATCTACGGCAAAATGATTATAAAGAAGGCGTAATCTGCTTTGTTGGAATTAAAAAAGAAGTTAATACATATTCAACGCTTGGGTCATTGAGACACAGGAAATGTCTCTTTTATATTAAAAAAATAATCTAGTTACAGTGACTGATAGA